>NW_027656205.1:0-139206 GCF_964235325.1 Thermobia domestica | reverse complement strand
ATCTTGGCCAAAGTGACTGTGTCTGTTAAGAGATACTGCAGACTGGTATTAATTTATAATATAACATTGGAGTTTGTCTTTGAAGTAACCAATAACCGACAGGGGATAATAATTTCCTAGGAAATTTTTAACCCCCTAGCAAATCTTCACATTTAAAGCCATCTTGGCCAAAGTGACCGTTTCTGTTAAGAGATACTACAGAGTTGTATCAATTTATAATATAAGATTTGAGTTTGTCTTTGAAGTAACCAATAAATTACAGGGAGGTAATAATTTCCTAGGAAATTTTCTTTCCCTACCAAATCTTCGTATTAAAGCCATCTCGGCCAAAGTGACTGTGTCTGTTAAGAGATACTGCAGACTGATATTAATTTATAATATAACATTTGAGTTTGTCTTTGAAGTAACCAATAGCCGACAGGGAGGTAATAATTTCCTAGGATATTTTTACCCCCTACCAAATTTTCTGATTTAAAGCCATCTTAGCCAAAGTGACTGTGTCTGTTAGAAGATACTACAGAGTGGTATCAATTTATAATATAACATTTGAGTTTCTCTTTGAAGTAACCAATAACCGACACGGTGTTAATAATTTCTTAAGAAATTTTTACCCCCCCTACCAAATCTTCGGATTTAAAGCCATCTTGGTCAAAGTGACTGTGTCTGTTAAGAGATATTACAGAATGGTATCAATTTATAATATAACATTTGAGTTTGTCTTTGAAGTAATCAAAAACCGACAGGGGATATAATATTTTAGGTCATCTTTACCCCCTTTCCAAATCTTTGGTTTTAAAGCCATCTTGGTCATAGCGACTGTGTCTGTTCAGAGATACTAGAGAGTGGTATCAATTTATAATATAACATTTAGTTTGTCTTTGAAGTAACCAATAGCCGACAGTAAGGTAATAATTTCCTAGGAAATTTTAACCCCTTACCCAATTTTCGTATTTCAAGCGATCTTGGCCAAAGTGACTGTGTCTGTTAAGAGATACTACAGAGTGGTATCAATTTATAATATAACATTTGAGTTTGTCTTTGAAGTAACCAATAGCCGACAGGGAGGTAATAATTTCCTAGGAAATTTTTACCCCCTACCAAATCTTCTGATTTAAAGAAATCTTGGTCAAAGAGACTGTGTCTGTTAAGAGATACTACAGAGTGGTATCATTTTATAATATAACATTTACTTTGTCTTTGAAGTAACCAATAACCGACAAGGATATAATAATTTTCTAGGAAATTTTTACCCCCTTTACCAAATCTTCGGATTTAAAGCCATCTGGGCCTAATTGTCTGTGTCTGTTAGGAGATACAACGGAGTTGTATCACTTTATAATGTAACATTTGAGTTTGTTTTTGAACTAACCAATAACCGACAGTGAGGTAATAATTTTCTAGGAAATTTTTACCCCCCTACCAAATCTTCGGATTTAAAGCCACCTTGACCAAAAAGACTGTGTCTGTTAAGAGATACTACACAGTGGTATCAATTTATAAAATAACATTTGAGTTTTTCCTTGAAGTAACCAATAACCAACAGAGAGGTAATAATTTTCTAGTAAATTTTACCCCCTACCAAATCTTCGGATTTAAAATCATCTTGGCCAAAGTGACCGTGTCTGTTAAGAGATACTACAGAGTTGTATCAATTTATAACATAAGATTTGAGTTTGTCTTTGAAGTAACCAATAAATGACAGGGAGATAATAATTTCCTAGAAAATTTTTATATCCCTACCAAATCTTCGTATTAAAGCCATCTTGGCCAAAGTGACTGTGTCTGTTATGAGAAACTACAGACTGGTATTAATTTATAATATAACATTTGAGTTTGTCTTTGAAGTAACCAATAACCGACAGTGAGGTAATAATTTTCTAAAAAAATTTTACCCCCCTACCAAATTTTCGGATTTAAAGCCAACTTGACCAAAGTGACTGTGTATGTTAAGAGATACTACAGAGTGGTATCAATTTATAATATAACATTTAGTTTGTATTTGAAGTAACCAATAGCCGACTGGGAGGTAATAATTTCCTAGGAAATTTTAACCTCTTACCAAATCTTTTTATTTGAAGCCATCTTTGCCAAAGTGACTGTGTCTGTTAAGAGATACTACAGAGTGGTATCAATTTATAATATAACATTTGAGTTTGTCTTTGAAGTAACCAATAACCGACAGGGAGGTAATAATTTCCTAGGAAATTTTTACCCCCTAGCAAATCTTCTGCTTTAAGCCATCTTGGTCAAAGTGACTGTGTCTGCTAGGAGATACTACAGAGTGGTATCAATTTATAATATAACATTTGAGTTTTTCTTTGAAGTAATCATTAACCAACAGGGATTTAATAATTTCCTAGGAAATTTTACACCCTACCAAGTCTTTGGATTTAAAGTCATCTTGGCCAAAGTGACTGTGTCTTTAAGAGATACTACGGAGTGGTATCACTTTATAATAATAACATTTAGTTTGTCTTTGAAGTAACCAATAACCGACAAGGATATAATAATTCTAAGAAATTTTTACACCTTTACCAAATCTTCAGATTTAAAGCCATCTTGGCCAAAGTGACTTTGTCCGTTAAGTGATACTACGGAGTTGTATCAATTTATAATGTATCATTTGAGTTTGTCTTTGAAGTATCCAATAACCGACAGTAAGGTAATAATTTCCGAGCAAATTTTTACCCCCATACCAAATCTTTGGATTTAAAGCCATCTTGGCCAAAGTGACTGTGTCTATTAAGAGATACTAAAGAGTGGAATCAATTTATAATATAACATTTGAGTTTGTCTTTGAAGTAACCAATAACCGAAAGGGTGTTAATAATTTTTTAGGAAATTTTTACCCCCCTACGAAATCTTTGGATTTAAAGCCATCTTGATCAAAGTGGCTGTGTCTGTTAAGAGATACAAAGAATGGTATCAATTTATAATATAACATTTGAGTTGGTCTTTGAAGTAACCAATAACCGACAGGGAGGTAATAATTTCCTAGGAAATTTTTACCCCCTAGCAAATCTTCTGATTTAAAGACATCTTGGCCAAAGTGACTGTGTTTGTTAGGAGATACTACGGAGTGGTATCAATTTATAATATAACATTTAGTTTGTCTTTGAAGTAACCAATAGCCGACAGGGAGGTAATAATTTCCTAGGAAATTTTAACCCCTTACCAAATCTTCGTATTTAAAGCCATCTTGGCCAAAGTGACTGTGTCTGTTAAGAGATACTACGGAGTGGTATCAATTTATAATATAACATTTGAGTTTGTCATTGAGGTAACCAATAGCCGAAGGGGGGTAATAATTTCCTAGCAAATTTTTACCCACTATCAAATCTTCTGATTTGAAGCCATCTTGGCCAAAGTGACGGTGTCTGTTAAGAGATACTACAGAGTGGTATCAATTTATAATATAACATTTGAGTTTGTCTTTGAAGTAACCAATAAGTGACAGGGAGGTAATAATTTCCTAGGAAATTTTTATTTCCCTAACAAATCTTCGTATTAAAGCCATCTTGGCCAAAGTGACTGTGTCTGTTAAGAGATACAAAGAATGGTATTAGTTTATATTATAACATTTGAGTTTGTCTTTGAAGTAACCAAAAGCCGACAGGGGATAATAATTTCCTAGGAAATTTTTACCCACTATCAAATCTTCTGATTTGAAGTCATCTTGGCCAAAGTGACGGTGTCTGCTAAGAGATACTGCGGAGTTGTATCAATTTATAATGTAACATTTGAGTTTGTCTTTGAAGTAACCAATAACCGACAGGGCATAATAATTTCCTAGGAAATTTTTACCCCCTTTCCAAATCTTTGGATTTAAAGCCATCTTGGTCAAAGCGACTGTGTCTGTTAAGAGATACTACAGAGTGGTATCAATTTATAATATAGCATTTAGTTTGTCTTTGAAGTAACCAATAGCCGACAGGAAGGTAATAATTTCCTAGGAAATTTTCACCCCTTACCAAATCTTCGTATTTAAAGCCATCTTGGCCAAAGTGACTCTGTCTGTTAAGAGATATTACAGACTGGTATCAATTTTTAATATAACATTTGAGTTTGCCATTGAGGTAACCAATAGCCGACAGTGAGGTAATAATTTCCTAAAAAATTTTTACCCACTACAAAATCTTTGGATTTAAAGCCATCTTGGCAAAAGTGACTGTGTCTGTTAAGAGATACTACGGAGTTGTATCAATTTGTAATGTAACATTTGAGTTTGCTTTGAAGTAACCAATAACCGACAGGGAGGTAAAAATTTCCTAGGTAATTTTTACCACTCTAGCAAATCTTCGTATTTAAAGTCATCTTGGCCAAAGTGACCGTGTCTGTTAAGAGATACTACAGAGTTGTATCAATTTATAATATAAGATTTGAGTTTGTCTTTGAAGTAACCAATAGCCGACAGGGAGGTAATAATTTCCTAGGTAATTTTTACCACTCTACCAAATCTTCGTATTTAAAGTCATCTTGGCCAAAGTGACTGTGCTTGTTAAGATATACTACAGAGTGGTATCAATTTATAATATAACATTTGAGTTTGTTGTGGAAGTAACCAATAACCGACAGGGTGTTAATAATATCCTAAAAAATTTTTACCCCCCTACGAAAACTTCGGATTTAAAGCCATCTTGGTCAAAGAGACTGTGTCTGTTAAGAGATACAAAGAATGGTATCAATTTATAATATAACATTTGAGTTTGTCTTTGAAGTAACCAATAACCGACAGGGCATAATAATTATCTAGGAAATTTTTACCCCCTTTCCAAATCTTTGGATTTAAAGCCATCTTGGTCAAAGCGACTGTGTCTGTTAAGAGATACTACAGAGTGGTATCAATTTATATAATAGCATTTAGTTTGTCTTTGAAGTAACCAATAGCCGACAGGAAGGTAATAATTTCCTAGGAAATTTTTACCCCTTACCAAATCTTCGTATTTAAAGCCATCTTGGCCAATGTGACTGTGTCTGTTAAGAGATATTACAGACTGGTATCAATTTTTAATATAACATTTGAGTTTGTCATTGAGGTAACCAATAGCCGACAGTGAGGTAATAATTTCCTAGGAAATTTTTACCCCCTATCAAATCTTCTGATTTAAAGCCATCTTGGCCAAAGTGACGGTGTCTGTTAGGAGATACTACAGAGTGGTATCAATTTATAATATAACATTTGAGTTTGTCTTTGAAGCAACCAATAACCAACAGGGAGGTAATAATTTCCTAGGAAATTTTACCCCCTGCTAAATCTTCGGATTTAAAGTCATCTTGGCCAAAGTGACTGTGTCTGTTAGGAGATACTACAGAGTGGTATCAATTTATAATATAACATTTGAGTTTGTCTTTGAAGTAACCAATAAAAGACAGGGTGTTAATAATTTCCTAGGAAATTTTTACCCCCTACCAAAGATTCTGATTTAAAGCCATCTTGGTCAAGGTGACTGTGTCTGTTAAGAGATACAACAGAATGGTATCAATTTATAATATAACATTTGAGTTTGTCTTTGAAGTAACCAATAAACGACAGGGGATAATAATTTCCTAGGAAATTTTTCCCCCCTTCCAAATCTTTGGATTTAAAGCCGTCTTGGTCAAAGAGACTGTGTCTGTTAAGAAACACTACAGAGTGGTATCAATTTATAATATAACATTTAGTTTGTCTTTGAAGTAACCAATAACCGACAAGGATATAATAATTTCCTAGGAAATTTTTACCCCTTTACCAAATCTTCGGATTTAAAGCAATCTGGGCCAAAGTGACTGTGTTTGTTAAGAGATACTACGGAGTTGTATCAATTTGTAATGTAACATTTGAGTTTATTTTTGAACTAACCAATAACCGACAGTGAGGTAATAATTTTCTGAAAAATTTTTACCCCCCTACCAAATCTTCGGATTTAAAGCCATCTTGACCAGTGTGACTGTGTCTGTTAAGAGATACTACAGAGTGGTATTAATTTATATTATAACATTTAAGTTTGTCTTTGAAGTAACCAATAGCCGACAGGGAGGTAATAATTTCCTAGCAAATTTTTACCCCTTTACCAAATATTCGTATTTAAAGCCATATTGACCAAAGTGACTGTGTCTGTTAAGAAATACTACACAGTGGTATCAATTTGTAATATAACCTTTGAGTTTGTCTTTGAAGTAAACAATAGCCGACAGGGAGGTAATAATTTCCTAGGAAATTTTTACCCCCTACCAAATCTTCTGATTTAAAGCAATCTTGGGCACAGTGACTGTGTCTGTTAGGAGATATTACAGAGTGGTATCAATTTATAATATAAAATTTGAGTTTGTCTTTGATGTAACCAATAACCAACAGGGAGGTAATAATTTCCCAGGAAATTATACCCCCTACCAAATTTTCGGATTTGAAGTCATCTTGGCCAAAGTGACTGTGTCTGTCAAGAGATACTACAGAGTTGTATCAATTTATAATATAACATTTAAGTTTGTCTTTGAAGTAACCAATAACCAACAGGGAGGTAATAATTTCCTAGTAAATTTTACCCCCTACGAAATCTTCGGATTTTAAATCATCTTGGCCAAAGTGACCGTGTCTGTTAAAAGATACTACAGAGTTGTATCAATTTATAATATAAGATTTGAGTTTGTCTTTGAAGTAACCAATAAGTGACAGGGAGGTAATAATTTCTTAGGAAATTTTTATTTCCCTACCAAATCTTCGTATTAAAGCCATCTTGGCCAAAGTGACTGTGTCTGTTAAAAGATACAAAGAATGGTATTAGTTTATAATATAACATTTTAGTTTGTCTTTGAAGTAACCAAAAACCGACAGGGGATAATAATTTCCTAGGAAATTTTTACCCCCTACCAAATTTTCGGATTTGAAGTCATCTTGGCCAAAGTGACTGTGTCTGTTAAGAGATACTACGGAGTTGTATCAATTTATAATATAACATTTAAGTTTGTCTTTGAAGTAACCAATAACCAACAGGGAGGTAATAATTTCCTAGTAAATTTTACCCCCTGCGAAATCTTCGGATTTAAAATCATCTTGGCCAAAGTGACCGTGTCTGTTAAGAGATACTACAGAGTTGTATCAATTTGTAATATAACCTTTGAGTTGGTCATTCAGGTAACCAATAGCCGAAGGGGTGTAATAATTTCCTAGGAAATTTTTACCCACTATCAAATCTTCTGATTTGAAGCCCTCTTGGCCAAAGTGACGGTGTCCGTTAAGAGATACTACAGAGTGGTATCAATTTATAATATAACATTTGAGTTTGTCTTTGAAGTAACCAATAACCAACAGGGAGGTAATAATTTCCTAGTAAATTTTACCCCCTACGAAATCTTCGTATTAAAGCCATCTTGGCCAAAGTGACTGTGTCTGTTAAGAGATAGAAAGAATGGTATTAGTTTATAATATAACACTTGAGTTTGTCTTTGATGTAACCAAAAACCTACAGGGGTAATAATTTCCTAGGAAATTTTTACCCACTATCAAATCTTCTGATTTAAAGCCATCTTGGCAAAAGTGACTGGGTCTGTTAAGAGATACTACGGAGTTGTATCAATTTGTAATGTAACATTTGAGTTTGCTTTGAAGTAACCAATAACCGACAGGGAGGTAATAATTTCCTAGGTAATTTTTACCACTCTAGCAAATCTTCGTATTTAAAGTCATCTTGGCCAAAGTGACCGTGTCTGTTAAGAGATACTACAGAGTTGTATCAATTTATAATATAAGATTTGAGTTTGTCTTTGAAGTAACCAATAGCCGACAGGGAGGTAATAATTTCCTAGGTAATTTTTACCACTCTACCAAATCTTCGTATTTAAAGTCATCTTGGCCAAAGTGACTGTGCTTGTTAAGAGATACTACAGAGTGGTATCAATTTATAATATAACATTTGAGTTTGTCTTTGAAGTAACCAATAACCGACAGGGTGTTAATAATATCCTAAAAAATTTTTACCCCCCTACGAAATCTTCGGATTTAAAGCCATCTTGGTCAAAGAGACTGTGTCTGTTAAGAGATACAAAGAATGGTATCAATTTATAATATAACATTTGAGTTTGTCTTTGAAGTAACCAATAAACGACAGGGGATAATAATTTCCTAGGAAATTTTTCCCCCCTTCCAAATCTTTGAATTTAAAGCCATCTCGGTCAAAGAGACTGTGTCTGTTAAGAAATACTACAGAGTGGTATCAATTTATAATATAACATTTAGTTTGTCTTTGAAGTAACCAATAACCGACAAGGATATAGTAATTTCCTAGTAAATTTTTACCCCTTTACCAAATCTTCGGATTTAAAGCAATCTGGGCCAAATTGACTGTGTTTGTTAAGAGATACTACGGAGTTGTATCAAATTGTAATGTAACATTTGAGTTTATTTTTGAACTAACCAATAACCGACAGTGAGGTAATAATTTTCTGAAAAATTTTTACCCCCCTACCAAATCTTCGGATTTAAAGCCATCTTGACCAGTGTGACTGTGTCTGTTAAGAGATACTACAGAGTGGTATTAATTTATATTATAACATTTAAGTTTGTCTTTGAAGTAACCAATGGCCGACAGGTAGGTAATAATTTGCTAGGTAATTTTTACCCCTTTACCAAATATTCGTATTTAAAGCCATATTGACCATAGTGACTGTGTCTGTTAAGAGATACTACACAGTGGTATCAATTTGTAATATAACCTTTGAGTTTGTCTTTGAAGTAACCAATAGCCGACAGGGAGGTAATAATTTCCTAGGAAATTTTTACCCCCTACCAAATCTTCTGATTTAAAGCAATCTTGGCCAAAGTGACTGTGTCTGTTAGGAGATATTACAGAGTGGTATCAATTTATAATATAAAATTTGAGTTTGTCTTTGAAGTAACCAATAACCAACAGGGAGGTAATAATTTCCCAGGAAATTATACCCCGTACCAAATTTTTGGATTTGAAGTCATCTTGGCCAAAGTGACTGTGTCTGTTAAGAGATACTACGGAGTTGTATCAATTTATAATATAACATTTAAGTTTGTCTTTGAAGTAACCAATAAATGACAGGGAGGTAATAATTTCCTAGGAAATTTTTACCTCCCCTACCAAATCTTCGTATTTAAAGCCATCTTGGCCTAAGTGACTGTGTCTGCTAAGAGATACTACAGAGTGGTATCAATTTATAATATAACATTTGAGTTTGTCTTTGAAGTAACCAATAACCGACAGGGAGGTAATAATTTCCCAGGAAATTTTACCCCCTTACCAAATTTTCTGATTTAAAGCCATCTTGGCCAAAGTGACTGTGTCTGTTAGAAGATACTACAGAGTGGTATCAATTTATAATATAACATTTGAGTTTGTCTTTGAAGTAACGAATAGCCTACAGGGAGGTAATAATTTCCTAGGAAATTTTTACTTCCTACCAAATCTTCGGCTTTAAAGCCATATTGGCCAAAGTGACTGTGTCTGTTAAGAGATACTACGGAGTTGTATCAATTTATAATATAACATTTAAGTTTGTCTTTGAAGTAACCAATAAATGACAGGGAGGTAATAATTTCCTAGGAAATTTTTACCTCCCCTACCAAATCTTCGTATTTAAAGCCATCTTGGCCTAAGTGACTGTGTCTGCTAAGAGATACTACAGAGTGGTATCAATTTATGATATAACATTTGAGTTTGTCTTTGAAGTAACCAATAACCGACAGGGAGGTAATAATTTGCTAGGTAATTTTTACCCCTTTACCAAATATTCGTATTTAAAGCCATATTGACCAAAGTGACTGTGTCTGTTAAGAGATACTACACAGTGGTATCAATTTGTAATATAACCTTTGAGTTTGTCTTTGAAGTAACCAATAGCCGACAGGGAGGTAATAATTTCCTAGGAAATTTTTACCCCCTACCAAATCTTCTGATTTAAAGCAATCTTGGTCAAATTGACTGTGTCTGTTAGGAGATATTACAGAGTGGTATCAATTTATAATATAAAATTTGAGTTTGTCTTTGAAGTAACCAATAACCAACAGGGAGGTAATAATTTCCCAGGAAATTATACTTCTTACCAAATTTTCGGATTTGAAGTCATCTTGGCCAAAGGGACTGTGTCTGTTAAGAGATACTACGGAGTTGTATCAATTTATAATATAACATTTAAGTTTGTCTTTGAAGTAACCAATAAATGACAGGGAGGTAATAATTTCCTAGGAAATTTTTACCTCCCCTACCAAATCTTCGTATTTAAAGCCATCTTGGCCTAAGTGACTGTGTCTGCTAAGAGATACTACAGAGTGGTATCAATTTATAATATAACATTTGAGTTTTTCTTTGAAGTAACCAATAACCGACAGGGAGGTAATAATTTCCCAGGAAATTTTTACCCCCTTACCAAATCTTCTGATTTAAAGCCATCTTGGCCAAAGTGACTGTGTCTGTTAAGAGATACTACGGAGTTGTATCAATGTATAATATATAATTTGAGTTTGTCTTTGAAGTAACCAATAAATGACAGGGAGGTAATAATTTCCTAGGAAATTTTTATTTCGTTACCAAATCTTCGTATTAAACCCATCTGGGCCCAAAGTGACTGTGTCTGTTAAGAGATACTACAGACTCGTATTAATTTATAATATAACATTTGAGTTTGTCTTTGAAGTAACCAATAGCCGACAGGGAGGTAATAATTTTCTAGGAAATTTTAACCTCCCCTACCAAATCTTCGTATTTAAAGCCATTTTTGCAAAGTGACTGTGTCAGTTACGAAATACTACACAGTGGTATTAATATATAATACAACATTTGAGTTTCTCTTTGAAGTAACCAATAGCCGACACGGAGGTATTAATTTCCTAAGAAATTTTTACACCCCTACCAAATATTTGGATTTAAAGCCATCTTGGTCAAAGCGAATGTGTCTGTTAAGAGATACTACAGAGTGCTTTCAATTTATAATATAACATTTAGTTTGTCTTTGAAGTAACCAATAACCGACAGGGGATAATAATTTCCTAGGAAATTTTTACCCCCCTTCAAAATCTTTCGATTTAAAGCCATCTTGGTCAAAGAGACTGTGTCTGTTAAGAGATACTACCGAGTGGTATCAATTTATAATATAACATTTAGTTTGTCTTTGAAGTAACCAATAACCGACAAGGATATAATAATTTTCTAGGAAATTTCTACCCCCTTTACCAAATCTTCGGATTTAAAGCAAACTGGGCCAAATTGACTGTGTCTGTTAAGAGCTACTACGGAGTGGTATCTATTTATAAAATAATATTTGAGTTTGTCCTTGAAGTAACCAATAACCGACAGGGATGTAAAAATTTCCTAGGTTATGTTATACCCCTCTACCAAATCTTCGGATTTAAAGCCATCTTGGCCAAAGCGAATGTGTCTGTTAAGAGATACTACCGAGTGGTATCAATTTATAATATAACATTTGAATTTGTCTTTGAAGTAACCAATAACCGACAGGGGATAATAATTTCCTAGGAAATTTATACCCCCCTTCAAAATCTTTCGATTTAAAGCCACCTTGGTCAAAGAGACTGTGTCTGTTAAGAGATACTACCGAGTGGTATCAATTTATAATATTACATTTAGTTTGTCTTTGAAGTAACCAATAACCGACAAGGATATAAAAATTTTCTAAAAAATTTCCACCCCCTTACCAAATCTTCGGATTTAAAGCCATCTGGGCCAAATTGACTGTGTCTGTTAGGAGATACTACGGAGTTGTATCAATTTATAATGTGACATTTGAGTTTGTTTTTAACTAACCAATAACCGACAGTGAGGTAATAATTTTCTAGGAAATTTTTACCCCCCTCCCAAATCTTCGGATTTAAAGCCATCTTGACCAAAGTGACTGTGTCTGTTAAGAGATACTACAGAGTGGTATTAATTTATATTATAACATTTGAGGTTGTCTTTGAAGTATCCAATAGCCAACAGGGAGGTAATAATTTCCTAAGAAATTTTAACCCCCCTTCCAAATCTTCGTATGTAAAGCCATCTTGGCGAAAGTGACTGTGTTTGTTAAGAGATACTACAGAGTGGTATCAATTTAGAATATAACATTTGAGTTTGTCTTTGAAGTAACCAATAACCAACAGGGAGGTAATAATTTCTTAGTAAATTTTACCCCCTACCAAATCTTTGGATTTAAAGTCATCTTGGCCAAAGTGACCGTGTCTGTTAAGAGATACTACAGAGTTGTATCAATTTAGAATATAAGATTTGAGTTTGTCTTTGAAGTAACCAATAAATGACAGGGAGGTAATAATCTCCTAGGAAATTTTTATTTCCCTACCAATTCTTCGTATTAAAGCCATCTCGGGCAAAGTGACTGCGTCTGTTAAGAGATACGGCAGACTGGTATTAATTTATAATATAACATTTGAGTTTGTCTTTGAAGTAACCAATAGCCGACAGGGAGGTAATAATTTCCTTGGAAATTTTTCCCCCTACCAAAGATTCTGGTTTAAAGCGATCTTGGCCAAAGTGACTGTGTCTGTTAAGAGATACTTCAGAGTGGTATCAATTTATAATATAACATTTAGTTTGTCTTTGAAGTAACCAATAGCCGACAGGGAGGTAATAATTTCCTAGGAAATTTTTACCCCCCTAGCAAATCTTCGTATTTAAAGCCATTCTGGCCAAAGTGACTTTGCGTGTTAAGAGATACTACAGAGTGGTATCAATTTTTAATATAACATTTGAGTTTGTCTTTGAAGTAACCAATAACCGACAGGGTGTTAATAATTTTCTTGGAAATGTTTACCTCCCTACCAAAGATTCTGATTTAAAGCCATCTTAGTCAAAGTGACTGTGTCTGTTAAGAGATACTACAGAGTGGTATCAATTTATAATATAACATTTAGTTTGTCTTTGAAGTAACCAATAGGCGACAGGGAGGTAATAATTTCCTAGGAATATTTAACCCCTTACCAAATCTTCGTATTTAAAGCCATCTTGGCCGAAGTGACTGTCTGTTAGGAGATACTACAGAGTGGTATCAATTTATAATATAACATTTAGTTTGTCTTTGAAGTAACCAATAACCGACAAGGATATAACAATTTTCTAGGAAATTTTTACCCCCTACCAAATCTTCGGATTTAAAGCCATCTTGACCAAAGTGATTGTGTCTGTCAAGAGATACTACAGAGTGGTATTAATTTATATTATAACGTTTAAGTTTGTCTTTGAAGTAACCAATAGCCGACACGGAGGTAATAATTTCCTAGAAAATTTTAACTCCCTTACCAAATCTTCGCATATAAAGCCATCTTGGCGAAGGCGACTGTGTCTGTTAAGAGATACTACAGAGTGGTATCAATTTATAATATAACATTTGAGTTTGTCTTTGAAGTAACCAATAACCAACAGGGAGGTAATAATTTCCTACGAAATTTTTACCCCCCTAGCAAATCTTCGTATTTAAAGCCATCTTGGCCAAAGTGACTTTGCCTGTTAAGAGATACTACAGAGTGGTATCAATTTATAATATAACATTTAGTTTGTCTTTGAAGTAACCAATAGCCGACAGGGAGGTAATAATTTCCTAGGAATATTTAACCCCTTACCAAATCTTCGTATTTAAAGCCATCTTGGCCGAAGTGACTGTCTGTTAGGAGATACTACAGAGTGGTATCAATTTATAATATAACATTTAGTTTGTCTTTCAAGTAACCAATAACCGACAAGGATATAATAATTTTCTAGGAAATTTTTATCTCCTTCGAAATCTTCGGATTTAAAGCCATCTTGACCAAAGTGACTGTGTCTGTCAAGAGATACTACAGGGTGGTATTAATTTATATTATAACATTTAAGTTTGTCTTTGAAGTAACCAATAGCCGACAAGAGGTAATAATTTCCTAGGAAATTTTAACCCCCCTACCAAATCTTCGCATATAAAGCCATCTCTGCGAAAGCGACTGTGTCTGTTAAGAGATACTACAGAGTGGTATCAATTTATAATATAACATTTGAGTTTGTCTTTGAAGTAACCAATAACCAACAGGGAGGTAATAATTTCCTAGTAAATTTTACCCCCTACCAAATCTTCGGATTTAAAGCCATCTTGGGCAAAGTGACCGTGTCTGTTAAGAGATACTACAGAGTTGTATCAATTTATAATATAAGATTTGAGTTTGTCTTTGAAGTAAAAAATAAATGACAGGGAGGTAATAATTTCCTAGGAAATTTTTATTTCCCTACCAAATCTTCGTATTAAAGCGATCTTGGCCAAAGTGACTGTGTCTGTTAAGAGATACTACAGACTGGTATTAATTTATAATATAACATTTGAGTTTATCTTTGAAGTAACCAACAACCGACAGGGGATAATAATTTCATAGGAAATTTTTACCCTCCTTCCAAATCTTTGGATTTAGAGCCATCTTTGTCAAAGCGACTGTGTCTGTTAAGAGATACTACAGAGTGGTATCGATTTATAATATAACATTTAGTTTGTCTTAGAAGTAACCAATAACCGACAAGGATATAATAATTTTCTGAGAAATTTTTACCCCTTTACCAAATATTCGTATTTAAACCCATCTTGGCCAAAGTGACTGTGTCTGTTAAGAGATACTACAGACTGGGATTAATTTATAATATAACATTTCAGTTTATCTTTGAAGTAACCAATAACCGACAGGGGATAATAATTTCCTAGGAAATTTTTACCCTCCTTCCAAATCTTTGGATTTAAAGCCATCTTGGTCAAAGAGACTGTGTCTGTTAAGAGATACAAAGAATGGTATCAATTTATAATATAACATTTGAATTTGTCTTTGAAGTAACCAATAAACGACAGGGGATAATAATTTCCTAGGAAATTTTTACCCCGCTAGCAAATCTTCGTATTTAAAGCCATCTTGGCCAAAATGAGTGTGTCTATTAAGAGATACTACAGAGTGGTATCAATTTATAATATAACATTTGAGTTTGTCTTTGAAGTAACCAATAGCCGACAGGGAGATAATAATTTCCTTGGAGATTTTTATTTCCCTACCAAATTTTCGTATTAAAGCCATCTTGGCCAAGATGATTGTGTCTGTTAAGAGATATTGCAGACTGGTATTAATTTATAATATAACATTTGAGTTTGTCTTTGAAGTAACCAATAACCGACAGGGGATAATAATTTCCTAGGAAATTTTTACCTCCGTAGCAAATCTTCGTATTTAAAGCCATCTTGGCCAGAGTGACTGTGTCTGTTAAGAGATACTACAGAGTGGTATCAATTTATAATATAACATTTGAGTTTGTCTTTGAAGTAACCAATGGCCGACTGGGAGGTAATAAGTTCATGGGAAATTTTTACCCCCTACCAAAGATTCTGATTTAAAGCCATCTTGGCCAAAGTGACCGTGTCTGTTAAGAGATACTACAGAGTGGTATCAATTTATAATATAACATTTGAGTTTGTCTTTGAAGTAACCAATAACCGACAGGGTGTTAATAATTTCCTAGGAAATTTTTACCGCCGTACCAAATTTTCGGATTTAAAGCCATCTTGGTCAAAGTGACTGTGTCTGTTAAGAGATACTACGGAGTGGTGTCTATTTGTAATGTAACATTTGAGATTTCTTTGAAGTAATCAATAACTGACAGGGAGGTAATAATTCTAGGTAATTTTTACCCACTACCAAATCTTCGTATTTAAAGCCATCTTGCCCAAAGTGACTGTGTTTTTTTTAGAGATACTTCAGAGTGGTATCTATTTATAATATAACATTAGAGTTTTTCTTTGAGGAAACCAATAGCCGACAGCGAGATAATAATTTCCTATTAAATTTTTACCCCCCTAGAAAATCTTCGTATTTAAAGCCATCTTGGCCAAAGTGACTGTGTCTGTTAAGAGATACTACACAGTGGTATCAATTTAAAATATAACATTTGAGTTTGTCTTTGAAGGAACCAATAGCCGACAGGGAGGTAATAATTTCCTAGGAAATTTTTACCCCCTACCAAATATTCTGATTTAAAGCCATCTTAGCCAAAATGACTGTGTCTGTTACGAGATACTACAGAGTGGTATCAATTTATAGTATAAGATGTGAGTTTGTCTTTGAAGTAACCAATAACCGAAGGAGTGTTAATAATTTCCTAGGAAATTTTTCCCCCCTACCAAATCTTCGGACTTAAACCCATCTTGGTCAAAGTGACTGTGTCTGTTAAGAGATACTACAGAGTGGTATCGATTTATAATATAACATTTGAGTTTGTCTTTGAAGTAACCAATAACCGACAGGGAGGTAATAATTTCTTAGGAAATTTTAAACCCCCTACCAAATCTTCGTATGTAAAGCCATCTTGGCCAAAGTGACTGTGTCTGTTAAGAGATACTCCAGAGTGGTATCAATTTATAAAATTTGAGTTTGTCTTTGAAGTAACCAATAGCCGACAGGTTGGTAATAATTTCCTAGAAAAATTTTACCCCCTACCAAAATTTCTGATTTAAAGCCATCTTGGCCAAGGTGACTGTGTCTGTTAAAAGATACAACAGAGTGGTATCAATTTATAATATAACATTTGAGTTTGTCTTTGAACTGACCAATAGCCGACAGGGAGGTAATAATTTCCTAGTAAATTTTACCCCCTACAAAATCTTCGGACGTAAATTCATCTTGGCCAAAGTGACCGTGTCTGTTAAGAGATACTACAGAGTTGTATCAATTTATAATATAAGATTTGAGTTTGTCTTTGAAGTAACCAATAAATGACAGGGAGGTAATAATTTCCTAGGAAATTTTTACCCCCCTACCAAATATTCGGATTTGAAGCCATCTTGACCAAAGTGACTGTGTCTGTTAGGAGATACTACAGTGTGGTATTAATTTATATTATAACTTTTGAGTTTGTTTTTGAAGTAACCAATAACCGACAGGGGATAATAATTTCCTAGGAAATTTTTACCCTCCTTCCAAATCTTTGGATTTAAAGCCATCTTGGTCAATGCGACTGTGTCTGTTAAGAGATACTACAGAGTGGTATCAATTTATAATATAACATTTAGTTTGTCTTTGAAGTAACCAATAACCGATAGGGAGGTAATAATTTTCTAGGAAATTTTTACCTCCCCTACCAAATCTTCGTATTTAAAGCCATCTTGGCCAAAGTGACTATGTCAGTTACGAAATACTACACAGTGGTATTAATTTATAATATAACATTTGAGTTTCTCTTTGAAGTAACCAATAGCCGACACGGAGGTAGTAATTTCCTAGGAAATTTTTACACCCCTACCAAATCTTTGGATTTAAAGCCATCTTGGTCAAAGCGAATGATTCTGTTAAGAGATACTACAGAGTGGTATCAAATTTATAGTAGAACATTTAGTTTGTCTTTGATGTAACCAATAACCGACAGGGATACAATAATTTTCTAAAAAATTTTTTACCCCTTACGAAATCGTTGGATTTAAAGCCATCTTGGCCAAAGTGACTGTGTCTGTTAAGAGATACTACAGAGTGGTATCTATTTATAATATAATATTTGAGTTTGTCTTTGAACTAACCAATAACCGACAGGGAGGTAAAAATTTCCTAGGTTATTTTATACCCCTCTAAAAAATCTTCGGATTTTAAGCCATCTTGGCTATAGTGACTGTGTCTGTTACGAGATACTACACAGTGGTATCAATTTATAATATAACATTTGAGTTTGTCTTTGAAGTAACCAATAACCGACAGTGTGTTAATAATTTCCTACGAAATTTTTTACCTCCCCTACCAAAACCTTGGTATTTAAAGCCATCTTGGCCAAAGTGACTGTGTCAGTTACGAAATACTACACAGTGATATTAATTTATAATACAACATTTGAGTTTCTGTTTAAAGTAACCAATAGCCGACACGGAGGTTGTAATTTCCTAGGAAATTTTTACCCCCCTTCAAAATCTTTGGATGTAAAGCCTTCTTGGTCAAAGAGACTGTGTCTGTTAAGAGACACTACCGAGTGGTATCAATTTCTAATATAACATTTAGTTTGTCTTTGAAGTAACCAATAACCGACAAGGATATAATAATTTTCTAGGAAATTTTTATCCCCTTTACCAAATCTTCGGATTTAAAGCCATCTGGGCCAAATTGACTGTTTCTGTTAAGAGATACTACGGAGTTGTATCAATTTATAATGTGACATTTGAGTTTGTTTCTAACTAACGAATAACCGAGAGTGAGGTAATAATTTTCTAGGAAATTTTTACCCCCCTACCAAATCTTCGGATTTAAAGCCATCTTGACCAAAGTGACTGTGTCTGTTAAGAGAAACGACAGAGTGGTATTAATTTATATTATAACATTTGAGTTTGTCTTTGAAGTAATAAATAAATGACAGGGAGGTAATAATTTCCTAGAAAATTTTAACCCCCCTCCCAAATCTTTGGATTTAGAGCCATCTTGGTCAATGCGACTGTGTCTGTTAAGAGATACTAGAGAGTGGTATCAATTTATAATATAACATTTTGTTTGTCTTTGAAGTAACCAATAACCGACAAGGATATAATAATTTTCTAAGAAATTTTTACACCTTTACCAAATCTTCAGATTTAAAGCCCTCTTGGCCAAAATGACTGTGTCTGTTACGAGATACTACAGAGTGGTATCAATTTATAGTATAACATGTTAGTTTGTCTTTGAACTAACCAATAACCGACAGGGTGTTAATAATTTCCTAGGAAATTTTTCCCCCCTACCAAATCTTCGGATTTAAACCCATCTTGGTCAAAGTGACTGTGTCTGATAAGAGACACTACAGAGTGGTATCGATTTATAATATGACATTTGAGTTTGTCTTTGAAGTAACCAATAACCGACAGGGGATAATAATCTCCTAGGAAATTTTTACCCCCCTTTCCAAATGTTTGGTTTTAAAGCCATCTTGGTCAAAGCGACTGTGTCTGTTAAGAGATACTACAGAGTGTTATCAATTTATAATATAACATTTAGTTTGTTTTTGAAGTAACCAATAGCCGACAGGGAGGTAATAATTTCCTAGGAAATTTTACCCCCTACCAAATCTTTAGATTTTAAGTCATCTTGGCCATATTGACTGTGTCTGTTAAGAGATACTACAGAGTGGTATTAATTTATATTATAACATTTGAGTTTGTCTTTGAAGTAACCAATAGCCGAAGGGGAGGTAATAATTTCCTATGAAATTTTAACCCCCCTACCAAATCTTCGTATGTAAAGCCATCTTGGCCAAAGAGACTGTGTCTGTTAAGAGAAACTCCAGAGTGGTATCAATTTAAAACATTTGAGTTTGTCTTTGAAGTAACCAATAGCCGACAATGAGGTAATAATTTCCTAGGAAAATTTTACCCCCTACCAAAATTTCTGATTTAAAGCCATCTTGGAAAGTGACTGTGTCTGTTAAAAGATAGAAAAGAGTGGTATCAATTTATAATATAACATTTGAATTTGTCTTTGAACTGACCACTAGCCGAAAAGGAGGTAATAATTTCGTAGGAAATTTTTACCCCCCTACCAAATATTCGGATTTAAAGCCATCTTGACCAAAGTGACTGTGTTTGTTAGGAGATTCTACAGAGTGGTATTAATTTATATTATAACATTTGAGTTTGTCTTTGAAGTAACCAATAACCGACAGTGGATAATAATTTCCTAAGAAATTTTTACCCACCCTCCAAATCTTTAGATTTAGAGCCATCTTGGTCAATGCGACTGTGTCTGTTAAGAGATACTACAGAGTGGTATCAATTTATAATATAACATTTTGTTTGTCTTTGAAGTAACCAATAACCGACAAGGATATAATAATTTTCTAAGAAATTTTTACACTTTTACCAAATCTTCAGATTTAAAGCCATCTTGGCCAAAGTGACTGTGTCCGTTAAGAGATACTACGGAGTGGTATTAATTTATATTATAACATTTGAGTTTGTCTTTGAAGTAACCAATAGCCGACAGGGAGGTAATAATTTCCTAGGAAATTTTACCCCCTACCAAATCTTTAGATTTAAAGTCATCTTGGCCAAAGTGACTGTGTCTGTTAAGAGATACTCCAGAGTGGTATCAATTTATAAAATTTGAGTTTGTCTTTGAAGTAACCAATAGCCGACAGGGAGGTAATAATTTCCTAGGAAAATTTTACCCCCTACCAAAATTTCTGATTTAAAGCCATCTTAGCCAAAGTGACTGTGTCTGTTAAAAGATACAACAGAGTGGTTTCAATTTATAATATAACATTTGAGTTTGTCTTTGAAC
Source organism: Thermobia domestica (assembly GCF_964235325.1). Lineage (NCBI taxonomy): Eukaryota > Metazoa > Arthropoda > Insecta > Zygentoma > Lepismatidae > Thermobia > Thermobia domestica. The sequence continues at coordinate 118,979 of NW_027656205.1, read as the reverse complement.
TGACCAATAGCCGACAGGGAGGTAATAATTTCCTAGTAAATTTTACCCCCTACAAAATCTTCGGACGTAAATTTATCTTGGCCAAAGTGACCGTGTCTGTTAAGTGATACTACAGAGTTGTATCAATTTATAATATAAGATTTGAGTTTGTCTTTGAAGTAACCAATAAATGACAGGGAGGTAATAATTTCCTAGGAAATTTTTACCCCCCTACCAAATATTCGGATTTAAAGCCATCTTGACCAAAGTAACTGTGTCTGTTAGGAGATACTACAATGTGGTATTAATTTATATTATAACATTTGAGTTTGTCTTTGAAGTAACCAATAACCGACAGGGGATAATAATTTCCTAGGAAATTTTTACCCTCCTTCCAAACCTTTGGATTTAAAGCCATCTTGGTCAATGCGACTGTGTCTGTTAAGAGATACTACAGAGTGGTATCAATTTATAATATAACATTTAGTTTGTCTTTGAAGTAACCAATAACCGACAGTGAGGTAATAATTTTCTAGGAAATCTTTACCTACCCTACCAAATCTTCGTATTTAAAGCCATCTTGGCCAAAGTGACTGTGTCAGTTACGAAATACTACACAGTGGTATTAATTTATAATACAAGATTTGAGTTTCTGTTTAAAGTAACCAATAGCCGACACGGAGGTAGTAATTTCCTAGGAAATTTTTACACCCCTACCAAATCTTTGGATTTAAAGCCCTCTTAGTCAAAGCGAATGTGTCTGTTAAGAGACACTACCGAGTGGTATCAATTTATAATAGAACATTTGAGTTTGTCTTTGAAGAAACCAATAACCGACAGGGGATAATAATTTTCTAGGAAATTTTTACCCCCCTTCAAAATCTTTGGATGTAAAGCCTTCTTGGTCAAAGAGACTGTGTCTGTTAAGAGACACTACCGAGTGGTATCAATTTATAATATAACATTTAGTTTGTCTTTGAATTAACCAATAACCGACAAGGATATAATAATTTTCTAGGAAATTTTTACCCCCTTCACAAAATCTTCGGATTTAAAGACATCTGGGCCAAATTGACTGTGTCTGTTAAGAGATACTACGGAGTTGTATCAATTTATAATGTGACATTTCAGTTTGTTTTTAACTAACGAATAACCGACAGTGAGGTAATAATTTCCTAGGAAATTTTAACCCCCCTACCAAATCTTTGGATTTAGAGCCATCTTGGTCAATGCGACTGTGTCTGTTAAGAGATACTACAGAGTGGTATCAATTTATAATATAACATTTTGTTTGTCTTTGAAGTAACCAATAACCGACAAGGATATAATAATTTTCTAAGAAATTTTTATACCTTTACCAAATCTTCAGATTTAAAGCCATCTTGGCCAAAGTGACTGTGTCCGTTAAGTGATACTACGGAGTGGTATTAATTTATATTATAACAATTGAGTTTGTCTTTGAAGTAACCAATAGCCGACAGGGAGGTAATAATTTCCTAGGAAATTTTACCCCCTACCAAATCTTTAGATTTAAAGTCATCTTGGCCATATTGACTGTCTGTTAAGAGATACTACAGAGTGGTATTAATTTATATTATAACATTTGAGTTTGTCTTTGAAGTAACCAATAGCCGACAGGGAGGTAATAATTTCTTAGGAAATTTTAACCCCCCTACCAAATCTTGGTATGTAAAGCCATCTTGGCCAAAGTGACTGTGTCTGTTAAGAGATACTCCAGAGTGGTATCAATTTATAAAATTTGAGTTTGTCTTTGAAGTAACCAATAGCCGACAGGGAGGTAATAATTTTCTAGGAAAATTTTACTTCCTACCAAAATTTCTGATTTATAGCCATCTTGGCCAAAGTGACCGTGTCTGTTAAAAGATACAACAGAGTGGTATCAATTTATAATATAACATTTGAGTTTGTCTTTTAACTGACCAATAGCCGACAGGGAGGGAATAATTTCCTAGTAAATTTTACCCCCTACAAAATCTTCGGACGTAAATTCATCTTGGCCAAGGTGACCGTGTCTGTTAAGAGATACTACAGAGTTGTATCAATTTATAATATAAGATTTGAGTTTGTCTTTGAAGTAACCAATAAATGAGAGGGAGGTAATAATTTCCTAGGAAATTTTTACCCCCCTACCAAATATTCGGATTTAAAGCCATCTTGAACAAAGTGAATGTGTCTGTTAGGAGATACTACAGAGTGGTATTAATTAATATATTAACATTTGAGTTTGTCTTTGAAGTAACCAATAACCGACAGGGGATAATAATTTCCTAGGAAATTTTTACACTCCTTCCAAATCTTTGGATTTAAAGCCATCTTTGTCAATGCGACTGTGTCTGTTAAGAGATACTACAGAGTGGTATCAATTTATAATATAACATTTAGTTTGTCTTTGAAGTAACCAATAACCGACAGGGAGGTAATAATTTTCTAGGAAATTTTTACCTCCCCTACCAAATCTTCGTATTTAAAGCCATCTTGGCCAAAGTGACTGTGTCAGTTACGAAATACTACACAGTGGTATTAATTTATAATATAACATTTGAGTTTCTCTTTGAAGTAACCAATAGCCGACACGGAGGTAGTAATTTCCTAGGAAATTTTTACACCCCTACCAAATCTTTGGATTTAAAGCCATCTTGGTCAAAGCGAATGTGTCTGTTAAGAGATACTACAGAGTGGTATCAATTTATAATATAACATTTAGTTTGTCTTTGAAGTAACCAATAACAGACAGGGATACAATAATTTTCTAAAAAAATTTTACCCCTTACGAAATTGTTGGATTTAAAGCCATCTTGGCCAAAGTGACTGTGTCTGTTAAGAGATACTACAGAGTGGTATCTATTTATAATATAATATTTGAGTTTGTCTTTGAACTAACCAATAACCGACAGGGAGGTAAAAATTTCCTAGGTTATTTTATACCCCTCTACCAAATCTTCGGATTTTAAGCCATCTTGGCTATAGTGACTGTGTGTTACGAGATACTACACAGTGGTATCAATTTATAATATAACATTTGAGTTTGTCTTTGAAGTAACCAATAACCTACAGGGTGTTAATAATTTCCTAGGAAATTTTTTACCTCCCCTACCAAAACCTTGGTATTTAAAGCCATCTTGGCCAAAGTGACTGTGTCAGTTACGAAATACTACACAGTGGTATTAATTTATAATACAACATTTGAGTTTCTGTTTAAAGTAACCAATAGCCGACACGGAGGTGGTAATTTCTTAGGAAATTTTTACACCCCTACCAAATCTTTGGATTTAAAGCCCTCTTGGTCAAAGCGAATGTGTCTGTTAAGAGACAATACCGAGTGGTATCAATTTATAATAGAACATTTGAGTTTGTCTTTGAAGAAACCAATAACCGACAGGGGATAATAATTTTCTAGGAAATTTTTACCCCCCTTCAAAATCTTTGGATGTAAAGCCATCTGGGCCAAATTGACTGTGTCTGTTAAGAGATACTACGGAGTTGTATCAATTTATAATGTGACATTTGAGTTTGTTTTTAACTAACGAATAACCGACAGTGAGGTAATAATTTTCTTGGAAATTTTTACCCCCCTACCAAATCTTCGGATTTAAAGCCATCTTGACCAAAGTGACTGTGTCTGTTAAGAGATACGACAGAGTGGTATTAATTTATATTATAACATTTGAGTTTGTCCTTGAAGTAATAAATAAATGACAGGGAGGTAATAATTTCCTAGGAAATTTTAACCCCCCTACCAAATCTTCGTATGTAAAGCCATCTTGGTGAAAGTGACTGTGTCTTTTAAGAGATACTACAGAGTGGTATCAATTTATAATATAACATTTGAGTTTGTCTTTGAAGTAACCAATAGCCGACAGGGAGTAATAATTTCCTTGGAAATTTTTATTTCGCTACCAAATCTTCGTATTAAAGCCATCTCGGGCAAAGTGACTGTGTCTGTTAAGAGATACTGCAGACTGGTATTAATTTATAATATAACATTTGAGTTTGTCTTTGAAGTAACCAATAACCGAAATGGGATAATAATTTCCTAGGAAATTTTTACCCCCTAGCAAATCTTCGTATTTGAAGCCATCTTGGCCAAAATGACTGTGTCTGTTAAGAGATACTACAGAGTGGTATCAATTTATAATATAACATTTGAGTTTGTCTTTGAAGTAACCAATAGCCGACAGGGTGGTAATAAGTTCCTTGGAAATTTTTATTTCCCTACCAAATTTTCGTATTAAAGCCATCTTGGTCAAAGTGATTGTGTCTGTTAAGAGATATTGCAGACTGGTATTAATTTATAATATAACATTTGAGTTTGTCTTTAAAGTAACCCATAACCGACAGGGGATAATAATTTCGTAGGAAATTTTTACCCCCCTAGCAAATCTTCGTATTTAAAGCCATCTTGGCCAAAGTGACTGTGTCTGTTAAGAGATACTACAGAGTGGTATCAATTTATAATATAACATTTGAGTTTGTCTCTGAAGTAACCAATAGCCCACAGGGAGGTAATAAGTTCCTGGGAAATTTTTACCCCCTACCAAAGACCCTGATTTAAAGCCATCTTGGCCAAAGTGACTGTGTCTGTTACGAGATACTACAGAGTGGTATCAATCTATAGTATAACATTTGAGTTTGTCTTTGAAGTAACCAATAACCGACAGGGTGTTAATAATTTCCTAGGAAATTTTTACCCCCCTACCAAATTTTCGGATTTAAAGCCATCTTGGTCAAAGTGACTGTGTCTGTTAAGAGATACTACGGAGTGGTATCTATTTGTAATGTAACATTTGTGTTTTCTTTGAAGTAATCAACAACCGACAGGGAGGTAATAATTTCTAGGTAATTTTTACCCACTACCAAATCTTCGTATTTAAAGCCATCTTGCCCAAAGTGACTGTGTTTTTTTTAGAGATACTACAGAGTGGTATCTATTTATATTATAACATTACAGTTTTTCTTTGTGGTAACCAATAGCCGACAGGGAGGTAATAATTTCCTAGGAAATTTTTACCCCCCTAGCAAATCTTCGTATTTAAAGCCATCTTGGCCAAAGTGACTGTGTCTGTTAAGAGATACTACACAGTGGTATCAATTTATAATATAAAATTTGAGTTTGTCTTTGAAGTAACCAATAGCCGACAGGGAGGTAATAATTTCCTAGGAAATTTTTACCCCCTACCAAATATTCTGATTTAAAGCCATCTTGGCCAAAGTGACTGTGTCTGTTACGAGATACTACAGAGTGGTATCAATCTATAGTATAACATTTGAGTTTGTCTTTGAAGTAACCAATAACCGACAGGGTGTTAATAATTTCGTAGGAAATTTCCCCCCCCTACCAAATCTTCGGATTTAAACCCTTCTTGCTCAAAGTGACTGTGTCTCTTAAGAGATACTACAGAATGGTATCGATTTATAATATAACATTTGAGTTTGTCTTTGAAGTAACCATTAACCGACAGGGGATGATAATCTCCTAGGAAATTTTTACCCCCCTTTCCAAATCATTGGTTTTAAAGCCATCTTGGTCAAAGCGACTGTGTCTGTTAAGAGATACTACAGAGTGGTATCAATTTATAATATAACATTTAGTTTGTCTTTGAAGTAAACAATAGCCGAAGGGGAGGTAATAATTTCCTAGGAAATTTTACCCCCTACCAAATCTTTAGATTTAAAGTCATCTTGGCCATATTGACTGTGTCTTTTAAGAGATACTACAGAGTGGTATTAATTTATATTATAACATTTGAGTTTGTCTTTGAAGTAACCAATAGCCGACAGAGAGGTAATTATTTCCTATGAAATTTTAAACCCCCTGACAAATCTTCGTATGTAAAGCCATCTTGGCCAAAGTGACTGTGTCTGTTAAGAGATACTCCAGAGTGGTATCAATTTAAAACCTTTGAGTTTGTCTTTGAAGTAACCAATAGCCGACAATGAGGTAATAATTTCCTAGGAAAATTTTACCCCCTACCAAAATTTTGATCTAAAGCCATCTTGGCCAAAGTGACTTTGTCTGTTAGGAGTTACTACAGAGTGGTATTAATTTATATTATAACATTTGAGTTTGTCTTTGAAGTAACCAATAGCCGACAGGGAAGTAATCATTTCGTAGGAAGTTTTTAACCCCTTCCAAATCTTCGGATTTAAACCCATCTTGGTCAATGCGACTGTGTCTGTTAAGAGATACTCCAGAGTGGTATCAATTTATAACATTTGACTTTGTCTTTGAAGTAACCAATAACCGACAGGGGAAAATAATTTCCTAGTAAATTTTACCCCCTACAAAATCTTCGGACGTAAATTCATCTTGGCCAAAGTGACCGTGTCTGTTAAGAGATACTACACAGTTGTATCAATTTAAAATAAAAGATTTGAGTTTGTCTTTGAAGTAACCAATAAATGACAGGGAGGTAATAATTTCTTAGGAAATTTTTATTTCGTTACCAAATCTTCGTATTAAAGCCATCTGGGCCCAAAATGACTGTGTCTGTTAAGAGATACTACAGACTCGTATTAATTTATAATATAACATTTGACTTTGTCTTTGAAGTAAAGAATAGCCGACAGGGAGGTAATAATTTCTTAGGAAATTTATACCCCCTAGCAAATCTTCGTATTTAAAGCCATCTTGGCCAAAGTGACTGTGTCTGTTAAGAGATACTAGAGAGTGGTATCAATTTATAATATAACATTTAAGTTTGTCTTTGAAGTAACCAATAGCTGACAGGGAGGTAATAACTTCCTTGGAAATTTTTATTTCCCTACCAAATTTTCGTATTAAAGCCATCTTGGCCAAAGTGATTGTGTCTGTTAAGAGATATTGCAGACTGGTATTAATTTATAATATAACACTTGAGTTTGTCTTTGAAGTAACCAATAACCGAAAGGGGATAATAATTTCGTAGGAAATTTTTACCCCCCTAGCAAATCTTCGTATTTAAAGCCATCTTGGCCAAAGTGACTGTGTCTGTTAAGAGATACTACAGAGTGGTATCAATTTATAATATAACATTTGAGTTTGTCTTTGAAGTAACCAATAGCCCACAGGGAGGTAATAAGTTCCTCGGAAATTTTTACCCCCTACCAAAGACCCTGATTTAAAGCCATCTTGTCCAAAGTGACCGTGTCTGTTACGAGATACTACAGAGTAGTATCAATTTATAATATAACATTTGAGTTTGTCTTTGAAGTAACCAATAACCGAGAGGGTGTTAATAATTTCCTAGGAAATTTTTACCTCCCTACCAAATTTTCGGATTTAAAGCCATCTTGGTCAAAGTGACTGTGTCTGTTAAGAGATACTACGGAGTGGTATCTATTTGTAATGTAACATTTGAGTTTTCTTTGAAGTAATCAACAACCGACCGGGAGGTAATAATTTCTAGGTAATTTTTACCCACTACCAAATCATCGTATTTAAAACCATCTTGCCCAAAGTGACTGTGTTTTTTTTAGAGATACTACAGAGTGGTATCTATTTATATTATAACATTACAGTTTTTCTTTGTGGTAACCAATAGCCGACAGGGAGGTAATAATTTCCTAGGAAATTTTTACCCCCCTAGCAAATCTTCGTATTTAAAGCCATCTTGGTCAAAGTGACTGTGTCTGTTAAGAGATACTACAGAATGGTATCGATTTAGAATATAACATTTTAGTTTGTCTTTGAAGTAACCATTAACCGACAGGGGATAATAATCTCCTAGGAAATTTTTACCCCCCTTTCCAAATCATTGGTTTTAAGGCCATCTTGGTCAAAGCGACTGTGTCTGTTAAGTAATACTACAGAGTGGTATCAATTTATAATATAACATTTAGTTTGTCTTTGAAGTAACCAATAGCCGAAGGGGAGGTAATAATTTCCTAGGAAATTTTACCCCCTACCAAATCTTTAGATTTATAGTCATCTTGGCCATATTGACTATGTCTGTTAAGAGATACTACAGAGTGGTATTAATTTATATTATAACATTTGAGTTTGTCTTTGAAGTAACCAATAGCCGACAGAGAGGTAATTATTTCCTATGAAATTTTAAACCCCCTGACAAATCCTCGTATGTAAAGCCATCTTGGCGATAGTGACTGTGGCTGTTAACAGATACTCCAGAGTGGTATCAATTTAAAACATTTGAGTTCGTCTTTGAAGTAACCAATAGCCGACAATGAGGTAATAATTTCCTAGGAAAATTTTACCTCCTACCAAAATTTTGATCTAAAGCCATCTTGGCCAAAGTGACTGTGTCTGTTAGGAGATACTACAGAGTGGTATTAATATATATTATAACATTTGAGTTTGTGTTTGAAGTAACCAATAACCGACAGGGGAAAATAATTTCCTAGTAAATTTTACCTCCTACAAAATCTTCGGACGTAAATTCATCTTGGCCAAAGTGACCGTGTCTGTTAAGAGATACTACACAGTTGTATCAATTTATAATATAAGATTTGAGTTTGTCTTTGAAGTAAGCAATAAATGACAGGGAGGTAATAATTTCCTAGGAAATTTTTACCCCCCTACCAAATATTCGGATTTAAAGCCAACTTGACCGAAGTGACTGTGTCTGTTAGGAGACACTACAGAGTGGTATTAATTTATATTATAACATTTGAGTTTGTCTTTGAAGTAACCAATAACCGACAGGGGATAATAATTTCCTAGGAAATTTTTACCCTCCTTCCAAATCTTTGGATTTAAACCCATCTTGGTCAATGCGACTGTGTCTGTTAAGAGATACTACAGAGTGGTATGAATTTATAATATAACATTTTGTTTGTCTTTGAAGTAACCAATAACCGACAAGGATATAATAATTTTCTAAGAAATTTTTACACCTTTACCAAATCTTCAGATGTAAAGCCATCTTGGCCAAAGTGACTGTGTCTGTTAAGAGATACTACACAGTGGTATCAATTTATAATATAACATTTGAGTTTGTCTTTGAAGTAACCAATAAATGACAGGGAGGTAATAATTTCTTAGGAAATTTTTATTTCGTTACCAAATCTTCGTATTAAAGCCATCTGGGCCCAAAGTGACTGTGTCTGTTAAGAGATACTACAGACTCGTATTAATTTATAATATAACATTTGAGTTTTTCTCTGAAGTAACGAATAGCCGACAGGGAGGTAATAATTTCTTAGGAAATTTTTACCCCCTACCAAATCTTCTGATTTAAAGCAATCTTGGCCAAAGTGACTGTGTCTGTTAGGAGATATTACAGAGTGGTATCAATTTATAATATAAAATTTGTGTTTGTGTTTGAAGTAACCAATAACCAACAGGGAGGTAATAATTTCCCAGGAAATTATACCCCCTACCAAATCTTCGGATTTAAAGTCATCTTGGCCAAAGAGACTGTGTGTGTTAAGAGTTACTACAGAGTGGTATCAATTGAAAATATAACATATAGTTTGTCTTTGAAGTAACCAATAACCGACAGGGAGGTAATAATTTTCTAGGAAATTTTTACCTCCCTTACCAAATCTTCGTATTTAAAGCCATCTTGGCCTAAGTGACTGTGTCTGCTAAGAGATACTACACAGTGGTATCAATTTATAATATAACATTTGAGTTTGTCTTTGAAGTAACCAATAACCGACAGGGAGGTAATAATTTCCCAGGAAATTATACATCCTACCAAATCTTCGGATTTAAAGTCATCTTGGCCAAAGAGACTGTGTGTGTTAAGAGTTACTACAGAGTGGTATCAATTGAAAATATAACATATAGTTTGTCTTTGAAGTAACCAATAACCGACAGGGAGGTAATAATTTCCTAGGAAATTTTTACTTCCTACCAAGTCTTCGTACTTAAGGACATCTTGGCCAAAGTGACTGGGTCAGTTACGAAATACTACACAGTGGTATTAATTTATAATATAACATTTGAGTTTCTCTTTGAAGTAACCAATAGCCGACACGGAGGTAGTAATTTCCTAGGAAATTTTTACCCCCCTACCAAATATTCGGATTTAAAGCCAACTTGACCGAAGTGACTGTGTCTGTTAGGAGACACTACAGAGTGGTATTAATTTATATTATAACATTTGAGTTTGTCTTTGAAGTAACCAATAACCGACAGGGGATAATAATTTCCTAGGAAATTTTTACCCTCCTTCCAAATCTTTGGATTTAAACCCATCTTGGTCAATGCGACTGTGTCTGTTAAGAGATACTACAGAGTGGTATCAATTTATAATATAACATTTTGTTTGTCTTTGAAGTAACCAATAACCGACAAGGATATAATAATTTTCTAAGAAATTTTTACACCTTTACCAAATCTTCAGATGTAAAGCCATCTTGGCCAAAGTGACTGTGTCTGTTAAGAGATACTACACAGTGGTATCAATTTATAATATAACATTTGAGTTTGTCTTTGAAGTAACCAATAAATGACAGGGAGGTAATAATTTCTTAGGAAATTTTTATTTCGTTACCAAATCTTCGTATTAAAGTCATCTGGGCCCAAAGTGACTGTGTCTGTTAAGAGATACTACAGACTCGTATTAATTTATAATATAACATTTGGGTTTGTCTCTGAAGTAACCAATAGCCGACAGGGAGGTAATAATTTCCTAGGAAATTTTTACCTCCCCTACCAAATCTTGGTATTTAAAGCCATCTTGGCCAAAGTGACTGTGTCTGTTAAGAGATACTACAGAGTGGTATCAATTTAGAATATGACATTTGAGTTTGTCTTTGAAGTAACTAATAACCGACAAGGTGTTAATAATTTCCTAGGAAATTTTTACCTCCCCTACCAAATCTTGGTATTTAAAGCCATCTTGGTCAATGCGACTGTGTCTGTTAAGAGATACTACAGAGTAGTATCAATTTATAATATAACATTTAGTTTGTCTTTGATGTAACCAAAAACCACAAGGACATAATAATTTTCTAGGAAATTTTTATTTCGTTACCAAATCTTCGTATTAAAGACATCTGGGCCCAAAGTGACTGTGTCTGTTAAGAAATACTTCAGACTCGTATTAATTTATAATATAACATTTGAGTTTGTCTTTGAAGTAACCAATAGCCGACAGGGAGGTAATAATTTCCTAGGAAATTTTTACTTCCTACCAAGTCGTCGTACTTAAAGACATCTTGGCCAAAGTAACTGGGTCAGTTACGAAATACTACACAGTGGTATTAATTTATAATATAACATTTGAGTTTCTCTTTGAAGTAACCAATAGCCGACACGGAGGTAGTAATTTCCTAGGAAATTTTAACACCCCTACCAAATCTTTGGATTTAAAGCCATCTTTTTCAAAGCGAATGTGTCTGTTAAGAGATACTACAGAGTGGTATCAATTTATAATATAACATTTAGTTTGTCTTTGAAGTAACCAATAACCGACAGGGATATAATAATTTTCTAAAAAATTTTTACCCCTTACCAAATCGATGGATTTAAAGTCATCTTGGCCAAAGTGACTGTGTCTGTTAAGAGATACTACAGAGTCGTATCTATTTATAATATAATATTTAAGTTTGTCTTTGAAGTAACCAATAACCGACAGGGAGGAAAAATTTCCTAGGTTATTTTATACCCCTCTACCAAATCTTCAGATTTTAAGCCATCTTGGCTATAGTGACTGTGTCTGTTAGGAGATACTACACAGTGGTATCAATTTATAATATAACATTTGATTTTCTCTTTGAAGTAACCAATAACCGACAGGGTGTTAATAATTTCCTATAAAATTTTTACCCCCCTACCAAATTTTCGGATTTAAAGCCATCTTTGTCAAAGTGACTGTGTCTGTTAAGAGATACTATGGAGTGGTATCTATTTGTAATGTAACATTTGAGTTTTCTTTGAAGTAATCAATAACCGACAGGGAGGTAATAATTTCTAGGTAATTTTTACCCACTACCAAATCTTCGTATTTAAAGCCATCTTCCCCAAAGTGACTGTGTTTTTTTTAGAGATACTACAGAGTGGTATCTATTTATAATATAACATTACAGTTTTTCTTTGAGGTAACCAGTAGCCGACAGGGAGGTAATAATTTCCTAGGAAATTTTCGTATTTAAAGCTATCTTGGCCAAAGTGACTGTGTCTGTTAAGAGATACTACACAGTGGTATCAATTTATAATATAACATTTGAGTTTGTCTTTGAAGTAACCAATAGCCGACAGGGAGGTAATAATTTCCTAGGAAATTTTTACCCCCTTCCAAATCTTCGGATTTAAACCCATCTTGGTCAATGCGACTGTGTCTGTTAAGAGATACTCCAGAGTGGAATCAATTTATAACATTTGACTTTGTCTTTGAAGTAACCAATAGCCGACAGGGAGGTAATAATTTCTTAGGAAAATTTTACCCCCTACCAAAATTTCTGATTTAAAGCCATCTTGGCCAAAGTGACTGTGTCTGTTAAAAGATACAACAGAGTCGTATCAATTTATAATATAACATTTGAGTTTGTCTTTGAACTGACCAATAGCCGACTGAGAGGTAATAATCTCCTAGTAAATCTTACCCCCTACAAAATCTTCGGACGTAAATTCATCTTGGGCAAAGTGACCGTGTCTGTTAAGAGATACTACAGAGTGGTATCAATTTATAATATAAGATTTGAGTTTGTCTTTGAAGTAATCAATAAATGACAGGAAGGTATTAAATTCCTTGGAAATTTTTACCCCCTACCAAATATTCGGATCTAAAGCCATCTTGACCAAAGTGACTGTGTCTGTTAGGAGATACTACAGAGTGGTATTAATTTATATTATAACATTTGAGTTTGTCTTTGAAGTAACCAATAACCGACAGGGGATAATAATTGCCTAGGAAATTTTTAACCTCCTTCCAAATCTTTGGATTTAAAGCCATCTTGGTCAATGCGACTGTGTCTGTTAAGAGATACTACAGAGTGGTATCAATTTATAATATAACATTTATTTTGTCTTTGAAGTAACCAATAACCGACAAAGATATAATAATTTTCTAAGAAATTTTTACACCTTTACCAAATCTTCAGATTTAAAGCCATCTTGGCCAAAGTGACTGTGTCCGTTAAGAGATACTACGGAGTGGTATTAATTTATATTATAACATTTGAGTTTGGCTTTGAAGTAACCAATAGCCGACAGGGAGGTAATAATTTCCTAGGAAATTTTACCCCCTACCAAATCTTTAGATTTAAAGTAATCTGGGCCATATTGACTGTGTCTGTTAAGAGATACTACAGAGTGGTATTAATTTATATAATAACATTTGAATTTGTCTTTGAAGTAACCAATAGCCGACAGGGAGGTAATAATTTCCTAGAAAATTTTAATCCCCCTACCAAATCTTCGTATGTATAGCCATCTTGTCCAAGGTGACTGTGTCTGTTAAGAGATACTACAGAGTGGTATCAATTTATAACATTTGAGCTTGTCTTTGAAGTAACCAATAGCCGACAGGGAGGTAATAATTTCCTAGGAAAATTTTACCCCCTACTAAAATTTCTGATTTAAAGCCATCTTGGCCAAAGTGACTGTGCCTGTTAAAAGATACAACAGAGTGGTATCAATTTATAATATAAAATTTGAGTTTGTCTTTCAACTGACCAATAGCCGACAGGCAGGTAATAATTTCCTAGTAAATTTTACCCCTTACAAAATCTTCGGACGTAAATTCATCTTGGTCAAAGTGACCGTGTCTGTTAAGAGATACTACAGAGTTGTATCAATTTATAATATAAGATTTGAGTTTGTCTTTGAAGTAACCAATAAATGACTGGGAGGTAATAATTTCCTAGGAAATTTTTACTTCTCTACCAAATATTCGGATTTAAAGCCATCTTGTCCAAAGTGACTGTCTCTGTTAGGAGATACTACAGAGTGGTATTAATTTATATTATAACATTTGAGTTTGTCTTTGAAGTAACCAATAACCGACAGGGGATAATAATTTCCTAGAAAATTTTTACCCTCCTTCCAAATCTTTGGATTTAAAGCCATCTTGGTCAATGCGACTGTGTCTGTTAAGAGATACTACAGAGTGGTATCAATTTATAATATAACATTTAGTTTGTCTTTGATGTAACCAATAACCGAGAAGGATATAATAATTTTCTAGGAAATTTTTACCCGTTTTACCAAATCTTCGGATTTAAAGCCATCTGGGCCAAAATGACTGTCTGTTAAGAGATACTACGGAGTTGTATCAATTTATAATGTGACATTTGAGTTTGTTTTTAACTAACCAATAACAGATAGTGAGGTAAAAATCTTCTAGGAAATTTTTACCCCCCTACCAAATCTTCGGATTTAAAGCCATCTTGACCAAAGTGACTGTGTCTGTTAAGAGATACTACAGAGTGGTATCAATTTATAATTTAACATTTGAGTCTGTCTTTGAAGTAACTAATAGCCGACAGGGAGGTAGTAATTTCCTAGGAAATTTTTACCCCCTACCAAATCTTCTGATTTAAAGCCATCTTGGCCAAAGTGACTGTGTCTGTTAAGAGATACTACAGAGTGGTATCAATTTATAATATAACATTTGAGTTTGTCTTTGAAGTAACCAATAACCAACAGGGAGGTAATAATTTCCTAGTAAATTTAACCCCCTACCAAATCTTTGGATTTAAAGTCATCTTGGCCAAAGTGACCGTGTCTGTTAAGAGATACTACAAAGTTGTATCAATTTATAATATAACATTTGAGTTTATCTTTGAAGTAACCAATAAATGACAGGGAGGTAATAATTTCCTAGGAAATTTTTATTTCCCTACCAAATCTTCGTATTAAAGCCATCTTGGCCAAAGTGACTGTGTCTGTTAAGAGATACTACAGAGTGGTATCGATTTATAATATAACATTTAGTTTGTCTTAGAAGTAACCAATAACCGTCAAATATATAATAATTTTCTGAGAAATTTTTACCCCTTTACCAAATCTTCAGATTTAAAGCCATCTTGGCCAAATTGACTGTGTCTGCTAAGAGATACTACGGAGTTGTATCAATTTATAATGTAACATTTGAGTTTGTCTTTGAAGTAACCAACAACCGACAGTAAGGTAATAATTTCCTAGCAAATTTTTACCCCTTACCAAATCTTCGGATTTAAAGCCATCCTGACCAAAGCGACTGTGTCTGTTAAGAGATACTACCAAGTGGTATTAATTTATATTATAACATTTGAGTTTGTCATTGAAGTAACCAGTAGCCGACATTGAGGTAATAATTTGCTAGGTAATTTTTACCCCTTTACCAAATATTCGTATTTAAAGCCATCTTGGCCAAAGTGACTGTGTCTGTTAAGAGATACTACACAGTGGTATCAATTTATAATATAACCTTTGAGTTTGTCTTTGAAGTAACCAATAGCCGACAGGGAGGTAATAATTTCCTAGGAAATTTTTACCCCCTACCAAATCTTCTGATTTAAAGCAATCTTATCCACAGTGACTGTGTCTGTTAAGAGATACTACGGAGTTGTATCAATTTATAATATAACATTTGAGTTTGTCTTTGAAGTAACCAATAAATGACAGGGAGGTAATAATTTCCTAGGAAAGTTTTATTTCGTTACCAAATCTTCGTATTAAAGCCATCTGGGCCCAAAGTGACTGTGTCTGTTAAGAGATACTACAGACTCGTATTATTTTATAATATAACATTTGAGTTTGTCTTTCAAGTAACGGATAGCCCACAGGGAGGTAATAATTTCCTAGGAAATTTTTACCCCCTACCAAATCTTCTGATTTAAAGCAATCTTGGCCAAAGTGACTATGTCTCTCAGGAGATACTACAGAGTGGTATCAATTTATAATATAACATTTAGTTTGTCTTTGAAGTAACCAATAACCGACAGGGATATAATAATTTTCTAAAAAATTTTAACCTCTTACAAAATCGTTGGATTTTAAGCCATCTTGGCCAAAGTGAGTGTGTCTGTTAAGAGATACTACAGAGTGGTATCTATTTATAATATAATATTTAAGTTTGTCTTTGAAGTAACCAATAACCGAAAGGGAGATAAAAATTAGCTAGGTTATTTTATACCCCTCTACCAAATCTTCGGATTTTAAGCCATCTTGGCTATAGTGACTGTGTCTGTTACGAGATACTACACAGTGATATCAATTTATAATATAACATTGGAGTTTGTCTTTGAAGTAACCAATAACCGACAGGGTGTTAATAATTTCCTCGGAAATTTTTACCTCCCCTACCAAATCTTGGTATTTAAAGCCAGCTTGGCCAAAGTGACTGTGTCAGTCACGAAATACTACACAGTGGTATTAATTTATAATACAACATTTGAGTTTCTGATTAAAGTAACCAATAGCCGACACGGAGGTAGTAATTTCCTAGGAAATTTTTACACCCCTACCAAATCTTTGGATTTAAAGCCCTCTTAGTCAAAGCGAATGTGTCTGTTAAGAGATACTACCGAGTGGTATCAATTTATAATAGAACATTTGAGTTTGTCATTGAAGTAACCAGTAGCCGACAGGGAGGTAATAATTTGCTAGGTAATTTTTACCCCTTTACCAAATATTCGTATTTAAAGCCATCTTGGCCAAAGTGATTGTGTCTGTTAAGAGATACTACACAGTGGTATCAATTTATAATATAACCTTTGAGTTTTTCTTTGAAGTAACCAATAAATGACAGGGAGGTAATAATTTCCTAGGAAAGTTTTATTTCGTTACCAAATCTTCGTATTAAAGCCATCTGGGCCCAAAGTGACTGTGTCTGTTAAGAGATACTACAGACTCGTATTAATTTATAATATAACATTTGAGTTTGTCTTTGAAGTAACGAATAGCCGACAGCTAGGTAATAATTTCCTAGGAAATTTTTACCCCCTACCAAATCTTCTGAAATAAAGCAATCTTGGCCAAAGTGACTGTGTCTGTCAGGAGATATTACACAGTGGTATCAATTTATAATATAAAATTTGAGTTTGTCTTTGAAGTAACGAATAGCCGACAGGGAGGTAATAATTTCCTAGGAAATTTTTACTTCCTACCAAATCTTCGGATTTAAAGCCATATTGGCCAAAGTGACTATGTCTCTCAGGAGATACTACAGAGTGGTATCAATTTATAATATAACATTTAGTTTGTCTTTGAGGTAACCAATAACCGACAGGGAGGTAATAATTTTGTAGGAAATTTTTACCTCCCCTACCAAATCTTCGTATTGAAAGCCATCTTGGCCAAAGTGACTGTGTCAGTTACGAAATACTACACAGTGGTATTAATTTATAATATAACATTTGAGTTTCTCTTTGAAGTAACCAATAGCCGACACGGAGGTAGTAATTTCCTAGGAAATTTTAACACCCCTACAAAATCTTTGTTTTTAAAGCCATCTTGGTCAAAGCGAATGTGTCTGTTAAGAGATACTACAGAGTGGTATCTATTTATAATATAATATTTATGTTTGTGTTTGAAGTAACCAATAACCGACAGGGAGGTAAAAATTTCCTAGGTTATTTTATACACCTCTATCAAATCTTCGGATTTTAAACCATCTTGGCTATAGTGACTGTGTCTGTTACGAGATACTACACAGTGATATCAATTTATAATATAACATTTGAGTTTGTCTTTGAAGTAACCAATAACCGACAGGGTGTTAATAATTTCCTAGGAAATTTTTACTTCCCCTACCAAATCTTGGTATTTAAAGCCATCTTGGCCAAAGTGACTGTGTCAGTTACGAAATACTACACAGTGGTATTAATTTATAATACAACATTTGAGTTTTTGTTTAAAGTAACCAATAGCCGACACGGAGGTAGTAATTTCCTAGGAAATTTTTACACCCTTACCAAATCTTTGGATTTAAAGCCCTCTTGGTCAAAGCGAATGTGTCTCTTAAGAGATACTACAGAATCGTATTAATTTATAATATAACATTTGAGTTTGTCATTGAAGTAACCAGTAGCCGACAGGGAGGTAATAATTTGCTAGGTAATTTTTACCCCTTTACCAAATCTTCTTATTTAAAACTATCTTATCCAAAGTGACTGTGTCTGTTAGGAAATATTACAGAGTGGTATCAATTTATAATATAAAATTTGAGTTTGTCTTTGAAGTAACCAATAACCAACAGGGAGGTAGTAATTTCCTAGGAAATTTTTACACCCCTACCAAATCTTTGGATTTAAAGCCATCTTTGTCAAAGCGAATGTGTCTGTTAAGAGATACTACAGAGTGGTATCAATTTATAATATAACATTTAGTTTGTCTTTGAAGTAACCAATAACCGACAGGGATATAATAATTTTCTAAAAAATTTTTACCCCTTACAAAATCGTTGGATTTTAAGCCATCTTGGCCAAAGTGACTGTGTCTGTTAAGAGATACTACAGAGTGGTATCTATTTATAATATAATATTTATGTTTGTCTTTGAAGTAACCAATAAACGACAGGGAGGTAAAAATTAGCTAGGTTATTTTATACCCCTCTACCAAATCTTCGGATTTTAAGCCATCTTGACTATAGTGACTGTGTCTCTTATGAGATATTACACAGTGGTATTAATTTATAATACAACATTTGAGTTTCTGTTTAAAGTAACCAATAGCCGACACGGAGGTAGTAATTTCCTAGGAAATTTTTACACCCCTAACAAATCTTGGATTTAAAGCCCTCTTGGTCAAAGCGAATGTGTCTGTCAAGAGATACTATAGAGTGGTATCAATTTATAATTGAACATTTGAGTTTGTCTTTGAAGTAACCAATAACCGACAGGGAGGTAATAATTTCCTAGGAAATTTTTACCCCCCTTCAAAATCTTTGGATTTAAAGCCATCTTGGGCAAAGAGACTGTGTCTGTTAAGAGATACTACAGAGTGGTATCGATTTATAATATAACATTTAGTTTTTCTTAGAAGTAACCAATAACCGACAAGGATATAATAATTTTCTGAGAAATTTTTACCCTTTTACCAAATCTTCAGATTTAAAGCCATCTTGGCCAAAGTGACTCTGTCTGTTAAGAGCTACTACACAGTGGTATCAATTTAGAATATAACCTTTGAGTTTGTCTTTGAAGTAACCAATAGCCGACAGGGAGGTAATAATTTCCTAGGAAATTTTTACCCCCTACCAAATCTTCTGATTTAAAGCAATCTTATCCAAAGTGACTGTGTCTGTTAAGAGATACTACGGAGTTGTATCAATTTATAATATAACATTTGAGTTTGTCTTTGAAGTAACCAATAAATGACAGGGAGTTAATAATTTCCTAGGAAAGTTTTATTTCGTTACCAAATCTTCGTATTAAATCCATCTGGGCCCAAAGTGACTGTGTCTGTTAAGAGATACTACAGACTCGTATTAATTTATAATATAACATTTGACTTTGTCTTTGAAGTAACGAATAGCCGACAGGGAGGTAATAATTTCCTAGGAAATTTTTACCCCCTACCAAATCTTTTGAAATAAAGCAATCTTGGCCAAAGTGACTGTGTCTGTTAGGAGATATTACAGAGTGGTATCAATTTATAATATAAAATTTGAGTTTGTCTTTGAAGTAACCAATAACCAACAGGGAGGTAATAATTTCCCAGGAAATTATACCCCCTACCAAATCTTCGGATTTAAAGTCATCTTGGCCAAAGTGACTGTGTCTGTTATGAGATACTACAGAGTTGTATCAATTGATAATATAACATTTAGTTTGTCTTTGAAGTAACCAACAACCAAAAGGGAGATAATAATTTTCTAGGAAATTTTTATCTCCCCTACCAAATCTTCGTATTTAAAGCCATCTTGGCCTAAGTGACTGTGTCTGCTAAGAGATACTACTGAGTGGTATCAATTTATAATATAACATTTGAGTTTATCTTTGAAGTAACCAATAACCGACAGGGAGGTAGTAATTTCCTAGGAAATTTTTACCCCCTACCAAATCTTCTGATTTAAAGCCATCTTGGCCAAAGTGACTGTGACTTTTAGGTGATACTACAGAGTGCTATCAATTTATAATATAACATTTGAGTTTGTCTTTGAAGTAATCAACAACTAAAAGGGAGGTAATAATTTCCTATGAAATTTTACACCCTACCAAATCTTCGGATTTAAAGTCATCTTATCCAAAGTGACTGTGTCTGTTAAGAGATATTACAGAGTGGTATCAATTTATAATATAAAATTTGAGTTTGTCTTTGAAGTAACCAATAACCAACAGGGAGGTAATAATTTCCCAGGAAATTATACCCCCTACCAAATCTTCGGATTTAAAGTCATCTTGGCCAAAGTGACTATGTCTGTTAAGAGATACTACAGAGTTGTATCAATTGATAATATAACATTTAGTTTGTCTTTGAAGTAACCAATAACCGACAGGGAGGTAATAATTTTGTAGGAAATTTTTACCTCCCCTACCAAATCTTCGTATTTAAAGCCATCTTGGCCAAAGTGACTGTGTCAGTTATGAAATACTACACAGTGGTATTAATTTATAATATAACATTTGAGTTTCCTTTTGAAGTAACCAATAGCCGACACGGAGGTAGTAATTTCTTAGGAAATTTTTACACCCCTACCAAATCTTTGGATTTAAAGCCATCTTGGTCAAAGCGAATGTGTCTGTTAAGAGATACTACAGAGTGGTATCAATTTATAATACAACATTTAGTTTGTCTTTGAAGTAACCAATAACCGACAGGGATATAATAATTTTCTAAAAAATTTTTACCCCTTACCAAATCGTTGGATTTTAAGCCATCTTGGCCAAAGTGACTGTGTCTGTTAGGAGATACTACAGAGTGGTATCTATTTATAATATAATATTTAAGCTTGTCTTTGAAGTAACCAATAACCGACAGGGAGGTAAAAATTTCCTAGGTTATTTTATACCCCTCTACCAAATCTTCGGATTTTAAGCCATCTTGGCTATAGTGACTGTGTCTGTTACGAGATACTACACAGTGGTATAAATTTATAATATAACATTTGAGTTTGTCTTTGAAGTAACCAATAACCGACTGGGTGTTAATAATTTCCTAGGAAATTTTTACCCCCTACCAAATCTTCTGATTTAAAGTCATCTTGGCCAAAGTGACTGTGTCTGTTAAGAGATACTACAGAGTTGTATCAATTGATAATATTACATTTAGTTTGTCTTTGAAGTAAAAAATAACCGACAGGAAGGTAATAATTTTCTAGGAAATTTTTACCTCCCCTACCAAATCTTCGTATTTAAAGCCATCTTGGCCTAAGTGACTGTGTCTGCTAAGAGATACTACAGAGTGGTATCAATTTATAATATAACATTTCAGTTTGTCTTTGAAGTAACCAATAACCGACAGTAAGGTAATAATTTTCTAGCAAATTTTTACCCCCTACCAAATCTTCGGATTTAAAGCCATCCTGACCAAAGCGACTGTGTCTGTTAAGAGATACTACCGAGTGGTATTAATTTAAAATATAACATTTGAGTTTGTCATTGAAGTAACCAGTAGCCGACAGGGAGGTAATAATTTGCTAGGTAATTTTTACCCCTTTACCAAATAGTCGTATTTAAAGCCATCTTGGCCAAAGTGACTGTGTCTGTTAAGAGATACTACACAGTGGTATCAATTTATAATATAACCTTTGAGTTTGTTTTTGAAGTAACCAATAGCCGAAAGGGAGGCAATAATTTCCTAGGAAATTTTAAAACCCTACCAAATCTTCTGATTTAAAGCAATCTTATCCAAAGTGACTGTGTCTGTTAAGAGATACTACGGAGTTGTATCAATTTATAATATAACATTTGAGTTTGTCTTTTAAGTAACCAATAAATGACAGGGAGGTAATAAATTCCTAGGAAAGTTTTATTTCGTTACCAAATCTTCGTATTAAAGCCATCTGGTCCCAAAGTGACTGTGTCTGTTAAGAGATACTACAGACTCGTATTAATTTATAATATAACATTTGAGTTTGTCTTTGAAGTAACGAATAGCCGACAGGGAGGTAATAATTTCCTAGGAAATTTTTACCCCCTACCAAATCTTCTGAAATAAAGCAATCTTGGCCAAAGTGACTGTGTCTGTTAGGAGATATTACAGAGTGGTATCAATTTATAATATAAAATTTGAGTTTGTCTTTGAAGTAACAAATAACCAACAGGGAGGTAATAATTTCCCAGGAAATTATACCCCCTACCAAATCTTCGGATTTAAAGTCATCTTGGCAAAAGTGACTATGTCTGTTAAGAGATACTACAGAGTTGTATCAATTGATAATATAACATTTAGTTTGTCTTTGAAGTAACCAACAACCGACAGGGAAGTAATAATTTTCTAGGAAATTTTTACCTCCCCTACCAAATCTTCGTATTTAAAGCCATATTGGCCAAAGTGACTATGTCTCTCAGGAGATACTACAGAGTGGTATCAATTTATAATACAACATTTGAGTTTGTCTTTGAAGTAACCAAAAACCGACAGGGTGGTAGTAATTTCCTAGGAAATTTTTACCCCCTACCAGATCTTCTGATTTAAAGCCATCTTGGCCAAAGTGACTGTGTCTGTTAAGAGATACTACAGACTCGTATTAATTTATAATATAACATTTGAGTTTGTCTTTGAAGTAACGAGTAGCCGACAGGGAGGTAATAATTTCCTAGGAAATTTTTACTTCCTACCAAATTTTCGGATTTAAAGCCATATTGGCCAAAGTGACTATGTATCTCAGGAGATACTACAGAGTGGTATCAATTTATAATATAACATTTAGTTTGTCTTTGAAGTAACCAATAACCGACAGGGAGGTAATAATTTTGTAGGAAATTTTTACCTCCCCTACCAAATCTTCGTATTTAAAGCCATCTTGGCCAAAGTGACTGTGTCAGTTACGAAATACTACACAGTGGTAATTATTTTTATTATAACATTTGAGTTTCTCTTTGAAGTAACCAATAGGCGACACGGAGGTTGTAATTTCCTAGAAAATTTTTACACCGCTACCAAATCTTTGGATTTAAAGCCATCTTGGTCAAAGCGAATGTGTCTGTTAAGAGATACTACAGAGTGGTATCAATTTATAATATAACATTTAGTTTGTCTTTGAAGTAACCAATAACCGACAGGGATATATTAATTTTCTAAAAAAATTTTACCCCTTACCAAATCGTTGAATTTTAAGCCATCTTGGCCAAAGTGACTGTGTCTGTTAAGAGATACTACAGAGTGGTATCTATTTATAATATAATATTTGAGTTTGTCTTTGAAGTAACCAATAACCGACAGGGAGGTAAAAATTTCCTAGGTTATTTTATACCCCTCTACCAAATCTTCGGATTTTAAGTCATCTTGGCTATAGTGACTTTGTCTGTTAAGAGATACTACCCAGTGGTATCAATTTATAATAGAACATTTGAGTTTGTCTTTGAAGTAACCAATAACCGACAGGGGATAATAATTTCGTATGAAATTTTTACCCCCCTTCAAAATCTTTGGATTTATAGCCATCTTGGTCAAAGAGACTGTGTCTGTTAAGAGATACTACCGAGTGGTATCAACTTATAATATAACATTTAGTTTGTCTTTGAAGTAACCAATAACCGACAAGGATATAATAATTTTCTAGGAAATTTTTACCCCCTCTACCAAATCTTCGGATTTAAAGCCATCTGGGCCAAATTGACTGTGTCTGTTAAGAGATACTACGGAGTTGTATCAATTTATAATGTGACATTTGAGTTTGTTTTTAACTAACCAATAACCGACAGTGAGGTAATAATTTTCTAGGAAATTTTTACCCCCCTACCAAATCTTCGGATTTAAAGCCATCTTGACCAAAGTGACTGTGTCTGTTAAGAGATACTACAGAGTGGTATTAATTTATATTATAACATTTGAGTTTGTCTTTGAAGTAACCTATAGCCGACAGGGAGGTAATAATTTCCTAGGAAATTTAACCCCTTTACCAAATCTTCGTATGTAAAGCCATCTTGGCGAAAGTGACTGTGTCTGTTAAGAGATACTACAGAGTGGTATCAATTTATAATATAACATTTGAGTTTGTCTTTGAAGTAACCAATAGCCGACAGGGAGGTAATAATTTCCTAGTGTGCCGGTGATGTGTCATCAGTTATGGCTCAGAATATGAAATAAATAAATGCAATCAAATGGGGATGGAACTGATGCACAACACGGTACTTAACTGTAAAATTGTGGTTGAATTTAAATAAAATTCAAATGTTTTTAATTTAGAAAATGACTAGTTAGGGGAAAGGGTGAGAGAAAGAGAAAGGTTATAATAAAGGAATACTAATGAGCACTAGCCTGACATATCCAACGAAGCTGGTGTCGTCCTGGTCATCTGGAATGAATATCTGGAGAAGTCTGGATTAGCTGGTGAGAGTGAACATCTGGATCTTAATCCTGTTGAACTGCAAGGGGCGTCGATGATGCGTCTTTGCGATGTTGTCCTCCTACACCTTCATTCTACTACTCTGGTGACAAACTTAAAGGTGTCTGCGGCGATGAACCGTCAGAATGGTACTCTTTGTCTTGTGGAGTCGGTGGTTCTCCAATGGTGGGATCCGCTTCTCTCCGATGATCCTGCACCTCTCTTGATCGCGTGTCGAATACCCCTTGTTGTTCTGTTCCTCGTGGTTTTGATCAATTCAAGAATGATGACCTAATCGGGAAGTATCAGGCTGTGCTCGAAGGTATGCGGAAAGGAAAGAAGGAAGCTAGTCGAAGTTTATTTAACAAATGTGCATTTACAACATGTGTCGGAGAATGTACACTTGTAGTCAAAGTTTTCTTTCATAAGTTTTCAAAAGTTCATGTTTCTTTATATCAAATACACAGTCACTTCATTTCCAATAGATGTATCCTTCACACCCCCTCCTCGAAATCAAATTACACGAAAATTTTAATTTTCCGTAGTAGAAAAAGAAAGAATAAAAATATTGAAGAAAGTCCAAAAAAAAAAAAAAATTTTTCGTTGAAGGTAAGAGAGTTCTTTGTGTAACATATTGTTTGTTTTGAATTAATCCTTGACCACAAACTGCAAAATGCTGAGTGTGTGTTCCTAAGACAGTTCATATAGTTTACTAGGTAACCTGAAGATATGACGACAGCGTCTCTGGGAAAATGGAAAATAAGAAAAAGAAAAATAAACATTGGTGCTTGCATAATATCATTGTGAGTGACATGTGTTAGTTTGGAGTTCCGTTAAGTGCTCAGGGAAGGGAAATGAAAGGTAGGAATAATACTAAATTTAATTATCACTTACACAGATTATCAAAACTTAGATGCGTATAATAAAAAATCATAATCAAATAAATAAATATTTCATAATCCAATGTAGACCTCTATATATATATATGTTCCTCTAATGCAGAAAATAACATCAATATCACACGTGACTAATACGCGAAAAGAAAAAAAACGGTGTAATATTATCTAGCTAACCAAAGGTAGTAAAGTTAGACTGCACAAGAAGGGTACTGATTTCAGTTTGAGAAAAATGAGCTTTAAGTTATTTAGGCTTAAAGCGTCCGTAGACTGGAAAAGAATTCCAAAATATGGTTATAGCCCCATATACTGGCTGTAATCAAACTATATGAAATCAGCACGACAGAACTATTCACCACATATAACCTACAACCCTAACTAACATATAAGTTCTTGTTATCTTCATCTTCTTTCTTCTTGAATCTTGTCCTCTTCGGGCATCGAATACTGGACATTTAAAGGATGGAGCATGTTTCTTGCGATCTTGATTTCAATCTTCTTACATCTTCTTAATATATCCATCGAAATATCTATCCATATACGTGTCGTTGGTTTTCTTCATTCTTCACATACTCACATTTGAAAAAAAAATAAAAGTAAGAAACTTCTGTAGTGATACGCTGTCCAACCAAATGAAATGGTACAATTCTTGAAGATACTAACATGTTCCAAAATTCGAAGTATTCCAAGTTTCAAAGTGTTCTAAGTTTTCGAAGTTTACCACCGGTGGATTTGGATGCACAAATCAAAACCAAGATAAACTAACTTCTAAGCGTGGCCAGTGCTAAAAGAAAGTTCATCATCCATCTACAAGGTGTTCCTATGCACAATCCAATCTTCAAGAAAAGTAATCCACATACAAGTTACTACGGACAGACGGACTAACAGATTCTTCATCAATGGGAAAATATATGGGGAGTAATCGCTGATAAATGTCCCAATTCTCTCTATCATAAACACAGAACACGACACGGTTTACGTCATCAAGATGTTCCTCTAAAAATATTCTTGTTGTAGCCAAGGCAATTTTGGCAGCTTCTAACTTCGGAAATTTAAATGCTCCAGTTGAAATATTAGGTAATACAATTGTAGATAGGTCATTCTCCAACATCACTTTAAAACAATTTTTGTACGTCTCTCGTAAAATCTTCTTGTCTGAATTCCGTGGTCCACATGTCATAATTACATAATTAGCTGGTAGACGATAACCATCGGCAATTTTCGCTTCTCCTGGCTTCAATGATGATATGGTCAAACATTCTTCTAAAAATTCAGATCCAGCTGCGTCTTGAATGGCTTTATCTGCACCACCTAAAGGAGTTAAGGTTTCATTCGTTGGATTTACTAAGGCATCTGCTTTTATATCCACTATGTTACCTTTATAAATACTAATTTTCTGATTGATGGCAGTATTACAGGCAAATTTCGGTTTTTCTTCTGTAGAATTCTTCCCTATAGTTGCCCACGTTGGTAGATTTTCGGCAATTACAACATCCTTAATATGAAGAGAAGGGATGAAAACTTCTTCTTCCAAACACTGTTTCTTGGGGTTGAAAATCTCTTCAGTTGGTGGTCCTTGATGGTCTTCGCGTCTCGTCTTCTTCTTTTTCATCGTATGGTCTTCCGTGCAGACGTTGATAGGCATCTCTTCGTCAGAGTCTTCAAGGTGGTCTTCCTCTTCCGGGTTTTCCTTCTCATAAAACTTCTTCAATCTCTGGACTGCTATGCTGTCTATCTTGTAAGATCCTCGGGCGGTCTTATACTCAACAAAATATGAATTTGGATTTTCCACACGTTCAATTATGCCTGGAATAATAAACTTTCCGCTAAATGCTTTGGCGTGACCTTTCTTTCTTGTGGTGTCTAAAATCCAAACTTTTTCTCCTTCTTTAAAAACAGGTTTCGTATGTCTCTTGTCAAAAAATTTTGTCGCCGTTTTATGACGTTTGTAAAGATTTTCTTGCGCTTTATCTCTAATCTCTTGTAATTGCTGTAAACGAATGGCATTATCCTCGTATTGACACGGGGTATTTAAAATTGCCTGATGAAGTAACCTAGGTTTGAAGCCAAAAAGACATTCAAATGGTGAAATTTGAGACGATAAATTCTTGGTGACGTTAAGCGAAAAAACTATGGGTTGCAATAAGTCAATCGATTCTCCTAAATCTTTGTCACATAAAGCTGATTTCAATCGTTGTTCTATGTTTCTAATACTAATTTCACAAACACCATTACTATAATGCCCATGTACATTTACAAAACGCATGTTAGCACCAATCATAGCACATAATTCTTTAAGTAGTCCACTAGTGAAAGCACTGCCTTTATCTAAGACAATTTCATAGAAAATTCCAAACTTTAAAATTACTTTATGATAAAGAAATGAAGCCAAAGTACTTGCTGTAACATCAGGGAGGGAATCTGCAATTATGTATCTAGTACAACTGTCTACTACAACTATCATATATTTGTGATTTAACATATTATTGGGAGAATAATTCCCAGCTACATCTATGTGGATGCGATAGAAAGGGGGAACAAGGGATAAGTACGCAATGTACCATACGGAGAACCAATTTTCGATTTCGATACTTGACATATCGTACATTCTTTACATTTCAGATATATATATTTCTTCATGTTGGGAAAATATACTGTTTTTACTAACATATCATAGGTTTTAGAATAACCAGAATGAGATGATCCCAATGCAGACGTGTGACAAGCATTAAAAACTTTATAACGCAAAGAAGTAGGAACTGCAACTAAAAATCTTATACCTTGAGAAGTTTTCTGTTTTCTATACAAAATTCCATCTTTAATAGTAAAATATAATGCTTGGCGTTCTATTTTAGGATTCCTATTTTCTTTCTGTTCCAACCAAGAAAAAATATCTTTAAAAAACGGATCTTTACGCTGTTCTGTTGCCAGATTTGATTCATCTAAAATTGAGAATAAATTTGTGGTCTGAGTAAACAAAATTTTCGGATCTTCTTGATTCTTTTTCTCGTCTTTCAAATCTCTAGGGGGGTTAGAAAAACGTGAAATGGCGTCTGCCTGTACGTTACTGGAGCCACTGATATGTGAAATAGTGAAATTATATGATTCGATTTCATTCAACCATCTAGAAATCTTACTTATATTCTTTGTTTGCTTCAAATAAATTAAACTATGACAATCTGTCTTCAAATAAAAATGACGTCCCACAAGAAAATATCTGAATGAACGTAATGAGTACAATAATGCTAATAATTCAAGCTGATATGGGTGTAGTCTTCTCTCGCTAGGAGACGTTGCACGACTACAATAACTAATGGGAACTAGATTTGTGTCGTCAGGTGAATTTTGAGGTTGTTTGATTAGTCCAGAAAGAGCGAGTTTGCTGGCATCAAAATAGAGATACAGAGGATAATCAGGCTTGTATCTCATGAGACAAGGTGCTGAAATGATGGCTTGTTTGATATTATTGAATGCTGTCTCCTGTGCGTCCTTCCAACGAAAAGGAGCGTCTTTTTTCAACAAAGAAAGTAACGCTTCTGCTAATTGACTAAAATTAGGTAAATACGAACGAACGAAAGAAGCCAATCCTAAAAAACTTTTAACTTGTTTCTTTGTTTTGGGACGTTGATAGTTGGAGATTGAGTTAATTATCCGTTTCGAAATAGACAAACCATCTTTACTAACAGTGTGACCTAAAACATCTAATGAAAAATATCCCAATTTTGTTTTTTCTGGGGAAAGCTTTAAACCAATTTCTTTTATTCTTTGAAGCAACATACGAGTTAACTGCAAAATTTCATCAAAACTATCACTAGACCAAAAATAATCGTCAACATAGGCAAATATTTTATCTTGTGGAAGACCTTCCAAGGTGAGTTTCACTAATCTGTTCATACCGCTAGTAGATGTCTTTACACCCTGAGGCAAAAAATTAAAATGGTACGATCCCACGCCTGGAATCGAAAAAGCTGTAATAGGTTTTGATTCTTCAGTGAGGGGAATATTAAAGAACGCTCCAAAAACGTCGCTAGAACATAGATATTTGCGTCCTGCCAAATTAGTCAAAATATCCTGCATAGGAGGAACCGGATAGCTGTCAGGAACCATTTTCCGGTTAATATAACGGGCGTCTTGCACAAATCTATACTGTCCATTCTTCTTTTTAACAAGCATTACCGGAGAATTATACGGACTAATACTAGGTTCAATGATCTTACTTTTCAATAAAATATCTACTTGTTTTTTGATCTCATCCCGTAGATGAAATGGTATCGAAAATTGGGGTCGATTTACTGGAATATTGTCTACTAATTCAATTTTATGCTTATATCCTTTAGCACAACCATAATCAAATTCATTCCAAGAAAAACTAGAATAAAATTCCTCTACTAAATCATATAATTGCTGCTGTTGATGTGGCAACAATTCAGAGTTAACATTTACTCTATATTTATCATAACCTTCAGGAAAAGATTTCGTATCTACTGCATTAACTTGATGAACCTTATTATTAGTAGTATTTTGTTTCTTGAAGTTGGTATTACTGATAACATTTTCGGCAGAACCCAAAACAACATCTTTTTTTAAGTAAAGTTTACTTTTGGTAGGATTAATCACAGATATTACCGGATGAATTTCGTCTACAACTGATTTACGCACAAAAATTTCTGCCTGCGTATCTATTAACTCATTGGGAACTAATAAATTGCGATTTCCTGCAAGATCATTTACTTTTTTTAATGTAACTTGAACACTTGAATTAGGAGGCAAAACAACAGAGCGAGCCACTAAAAATTGAGGTTTATATAATTTTGCTATATGGTTAGAAATTTCTTCAAAAGAAACGTATGGCGGCAATTCAATTCTGGGAGGAATACCAAATTTAACAATACTAAAAGAATTCTTATTGTGATTCCATTGCAAGATTCCATTGTGTGAAACCATTGCAAGATGATTTTTCAAAAAATCTTGGCCGATTATGCTATTATACGGAAAATTATTATACACTCGAAAAGGATGCGTAAAATACTGTCCTCCTAATTTAAATTTCACTAAAGCGATTTGATCACTTCCTTGAGAATTTCCAGTGATACCACGAATAAAAGTAGTTCCTTTAAGTATTTTATGCTTATTACTTAAACTATTACCAGAAATTAAGCTAACAGTACTGCCTGAATCCAATAGAAATAAATGCGGCTTATTATCAATATATGCTTTAACATGAGGCAAATCAGCTTCATATTGAATAGGAACATAATATCGCTTACTATTTCTAACATTATTACACATATTATTGTCTACTTTATTCCTATTATTCGATTTAACATTCTCATTTACATTGCCTGCATTGACGTAAGCTAAACGCTGTGAGTGATAGAAGGATGCGTTGGATGGATTTCTTTGCTCCAAACGCGAACGCTCATAAGATTGTGTACACACAGATTTTCCTTTGTGTGCGTGAGAAACTTTTGCGGCCGCTGTTCGTTGCACGAGATCTTGTAACTGGACTTTGATACCGTCCAACTGAGCTATCAATGTATTTTTTTCAGGCTGAATTACAATTTCATTTTCGTTCTGAATATTAACATCTAAAGTATTTTCTTTTTGCTGTATAGCATTCTTACTAACAGGATGTATATTGTATTCGTTTGTTATTGCCAAGGACTTCGATTGCTGACTACGCATGCTGACAAGAAAATTAACTCTTTCCTCTAGACCTAAGGACTTTGCTAAGTCAATAACAGTCTTATATGATTTTCTTACAACTACAGAATAAAATGAAGGCAATAACCCATTGATTATCAAGTTAATTTGTTCGGTCACTGGCATCTTCGGATCGTACTCGAGTATTAATTTCCACTTATGAAAAATGTAATCTAAGACAGATTCAGAATCTAACTGTTCTCTATTTCTCATTTCTTGCTCTAAAACTTGCGAAACTATATTATCTTCATAAGCCTCTATTAATTTCTTCTTAATCTGTACATACATGAGACTATCATATTCTACTGTTGATTGTAAAGCTAGCAGATAAGCACGAGCCCCGTTTTCTAAACAATACGGCAACAAATGACGTTTCTGTACATCACGTAGGTTATGAAGGACAGAAAAATCCTCAAAATGACTAAAAAATGATTGAACTGACTCGTTCAATTTGCCGGAAAATTTGGGAGGTTCTACTAAACGATCTATAGCAGAAGACATAACACTAGTATTCTCCATTATATCTATTTTCAAAATCACACTTATAATAAATATCTTACACTACTATGTATATATATCCAACACCAAAATGTAAATAACACTTCTTTCTTATGTACTAACACAAAAAAAAAAATATAATAACTTGGCAAAATTTTCTCTTCTCACCCACTCATCATTCGATTAAAATACAACAAAAACAAAAAATTACTCTAACAGAGCAAATGAATAAAGTAGCGAGGGTGGACGGGTGGCTTAAAAATAACTCTACTTAATTTCTCTCGACAAACTAAAATTACACAGTACAAATTACTCAAAATTTGGGATCTTAAAGCATCTACCGAATATTTAGAATCTTAATTTATCGAAATTTAGGATCGTAACAAAGACGTAAGCCTCACAACATCTCCACCATGTGCCGGTGCTGTGTCATCAGTTATGGCTCAGAATATGAAATAAATAAATGCAATCAAATGGGGATGGAACTGATGCACAACACGGTACTTAACTGTAAAATTGTGGTTGAATTTAAATAAAATTCAAATGTTTTTAATTTAGAAAATGACTAGTTAGGGGAAAGGGTGAGAGAAAGAGAAAGGTTATAATAAAGGAATAGGAATGAGCACTAGCCTGACATATCCAACGAAGCTGGTGTCGTCCTGGTCATCTGGAATGAATATCTGGAGAAGTCTGGATTAGCTGGTGACAGTCAACATCTGTATCTTAATCGTGCTGAACTGCAAGGGGCGTCGATGATGCGTCTTTGCGATGTTGTCCTCCTACACCTTCATTCTACTACTCTGGTGACAAACTTAAAGGTATCTGCGGCGATGAACCGTCAGAATGGTACTCTTTGTCTTGTGGAGTCGGTGGTTCTCCAATGGTGGGATCCGCTTCTCTCCGATGATCCTGCACCTTTCTTGATCGCGTGTCGAATACCCCTTGTTGTTCTGTTCCTTGTGGTTTTGATCAATTCAAGAATGATGACCTAATCGGGAAGTATCAGGCTGTGCTCGAAGGTATGCGGAAAGGAAAGAAGGAAGCTAGTCGAAGTTTATTTAACAAATGTGCATTTACAACATGTGTCGGAGAATGTACACTTGTAGTCAAAGTTTTCTTTCATAAGTTTTCAAAAGTTCATGTTTCTTTATATCAAATACACAGTCACTTCATTTCCAATAGATGTATCCTTCACACTAGGAAATTTTTACCCCCTACCAAATCTTCTGATTTAAAGCCATCTTGGCCAAAGTGACTGTGTCTGTTAAGAGATACTACAGAGTGGTATCAATTTAGAATATGACATTTCAGTTTGTCTTTGAAATAACCAATAACCAACAGGGAGGTAATAATTTCCTAGTAAATTTTACCCCCTACCAAATCTTCGGATTTAAAGTCATCTTGGCCAAAGTGACCGTGTCTGTTAAGAGATACTACAGAGTTGTATCAATTTATAATATAAGATTTGAGTTTGTCTTTGAAGTAACCAATAAATGACAGGGAGGAAATAATTTCCTAGAAAATTTTTATTTCCCTACCAAATCTTCGTATTAAAGCCATCTCGGGCAAAGTGACTGTGTCTGTTACGAGATACTGCAGACTTTTATTAATTTATAATATAACATTTGAGTTTGTCTTTGAAGTCACCAATAACCGAAAGGGGGTAATAATATCCTAGGAAATTTTTACCCCCCTAGCAAATCTTCGTATTTAAAGCCATCTTGGCCAAAATGACTGTGTCTGTTAAGAGATACTACAGAGTGGTATCAATTTATAGTATAACATTTGAGTTTTTCTTTGAAGTAACCAAGAGCCGACAGGGAGGTAATAAGTCCTAGAACATTTTTACCCCCTACCAAAGATTCTGATTTAAAGCCATCTTGGCCAAAGTGACCGTGTCTGTTACGAGATACTACAGAGTGGTATGAATTTATAATATAACATTTGAGTTTGTCTTTGAAGTAACCAATAACCGACAGGGTGTTAATAATTTCCTAGGAAATTTTTACCCCCCTACCAAATTTTCGGATTTAAAGCCATCTTGGTCAAAGTGACTGTGTCTGTTAAGAGATACTACGGAGTGGTATCTATTTGTAATGTAACATTTGAGTTTTCTTTGAAGTAATCAATAACCGACAGGGAGGTAATAATTTCTAGGTAATTTTTACCCACTACCAAATCTTCGTATTTAAAGACATCTTGCCCAAAGTGACTGTGTTTTTTTAGAGATACTAAAGAGTGGTATCTATTTATAATATAACATTACAGTTTTTCTTTGAGGTAACCAATAGCCGACACGGAAATAATAATTTCCTAGGAAATTTTTACCTCCCCTAGCAAATCTTCGTATTTAAAGCCATCTTGGCCAAAGTGACTGTTTCTGTTAAGAGATACTACAGAGTGGTATCAATTTATAATATAACATTTGTGTTTGTCTTTGAAGTAACCAATAGCCGACAGGGAGGTAATAAGTTCCTAGCAAATTTTTACCCCCTACCAAATATTCTGATTTAAAGCCATCTTGGCCAAAGTGACCGTGTCTGTTACGAGATACTACAGAGTGGTATCAATTTATAATATAACATTTGAGTTTGTCTTTGAAGTAACCAACAACCGACAGGGTGTTAATAATTTCCTAGGAAATTTTTCCTCCCCTACCAAATCTTCGGATTTAAACCCATCTTGGTGACTGTGTCTGTCAAGAGATACTACGAAGTTGTATCGATTTATAATATAACATTTAGTTTCTCTTTGAAGTAACCAATAACCAACAAGGATATAATAATTTTCTAACAAATTTTTACACCTTTACCAAATCTTCAGATTTAAAGCCATCTTGGCCAAAGTGACTGTGTCAGTTACGAAATACTACACAGTGGTATTAATTTATAATACAACTTTTGAGTTTCTGTTTAAACTAACCAATAGCCGACACGGAGGTAGTAATTTCCTAGGAAATTTTTACACCCCTACCAAATCTTTGGATTTGAAGCCCGCTTGGTCAAGGCGAATGTGTCTGTTAAGAGATACTACCGAGTGGTATCAATTTATAATAGAACATTTGAGTTTGTCTTTGAAGTAACCAATAACCGACAGGGGATAATAATTTCCTAGGAAATTTTTACCCACCTTCAAAATCTTTGGATTTAAAGCCACCTTGGTCAAAGAGACTGTGTCAGTTAAGAGATACTACCGAGTGGTATCAATTTATAATATAACATTTAGTTTGTCTTTGAAGTAACCAATAACCGACAAGGATATAATAATTTTCTAGGAAATTTATACCCCCTTTACCAAAACTTCGGATTTAAAGCCATCTGGGCCAAATTGACTGTGTCTGTTAAGAGATACTACGGAGTTGTATCAATTTATAATGTGACATTTGAGTTTGTTTTTAACTAACCAATAACCGAGAGTGAAGTAATAATTTTCTAGGAAATTTTTACCCCCCTACCAAATCTTCGGATTTAAAGCCATCTTGACCAAAGCGACTGTGTCTGTTAAGAGATACTACAGAGTGGTATTAATTTATATTATAACATTTGAGTTTGTCTTTGAAGTAACCAATAGCCGACAAGGAGGTAATAATTTCCTAGGAAATTTTAACCCCTACCAAATCTTCGTATGTAAAGCCATCTTGGTGAAAGTGACTGTGTCTGTTAAGAGATACTACAGAGTGGTATCAATTTATAACATTTGAGTTTGTTTTTTAAGTAACCAATAGCCGACAGGGAGGTAATAATTTCCTAGGAAATTTTTACCCCCTACCAAATCTTCTCATTTAAAGCCATCTTGGGCAAAGTGATTGTGTCTGTTAAGAGATACTACAGAGTGGTATCAATTTAGAATATGACATTTGAGTTTGTCTTTGAAGTAACCAATAACCAACAGGGAGGTAGTAATTTCCTAGTAAATTTTACCCCCTATAAAAATTTTCGGATTTAAAGTCATCTTGGCCAAAGTGACCGTGTCTGTTAAAAGATACTACAGAGTTGTATCAATTTATAATATAAGATTTGAGTTTGTCTCTAAAGTAACCAATAAATGACAGGGAGGTAATAATTTCCTAGGAAATTTTTATTTCGTTAGCAAATCTTCGTATTAAAGCCATCTGGGCCCAAAGTGACTGTGTCTGTTAAGAGATACTACAGACTCGTATTAATTTATAATATAACATTTGAGTTTGTCTTTGAAGTAACGAATAGCCGACAGGGAGGTAAAAATTTCCTAGGTTATTTTATACCCCTCTACCAAATCTTCGGATTTTAAGCCATCTTGGCTATAGTCACTGTGTCTGTTACGAGATACTACACAGTGGTATCAATTTATAATATAACATTTGAGTTTGTCTTTGAAGTAACCAATAACCGACAGGGTGTTAATAATCTCCTAGGAAATATTTACCTCCCTTACCAAATCTTGGTATTTAAAGCCTTCTTGGCCAAAGTGACTGTGTCAGTTACGAAATACTACACAGTGGTATTAATTTATAATACAACATTTGAGTTTCTGTTTAAAGTAACCAACAGCCGACACGGAGGTAGTAATTTCCTAGGAAATTTTACACCCCTACCAAATCTTTGGATTTAAAGCCCTCTTGGTCAAAGCGAATGTGTCTGTTAAGAGATACTACCGAGTGGTATCAATTTATAATAGAACATTTGAGTTTGTCTTTGAAGTAACCAATAACCGACAGGGGATAATAATTTCCTAGGAAATTTTTACCCCCCTTCAAAATCTTTGGATTTAAAGCCATCTTGGTCAAAGAGACTGTGTCTGTTAAGAGATACTACCGAGTGGTATCAACTTATAATATAACATTTAGTTTGTCTTTGAAGTAACCAATAACCGACAAGGATATAATAATTTTCTAGGAAATTTTTACCCCCTTTACCAAATCTTCGGATTTAAAGCCATCTGGGCCAAATTGACTGTGTCTGTTAAGAGATACTACGGAGTTGTATCAATTTATAATTTGACATTTGAGTTTGTTTTTAACTAACCAATAACCGACAGCGAGGTAATAATTTTCTAGGAAATTTTTACCCCCCTACCAAATCTTCGGATTTAAAGCCATCTTGACCAAAGTGACTGTGTCTGTTAAGAGATACTACAGAGTGGTATTAATTTATATTATAACATTTGAGTTTGTCTTTGAAGTAACCAATAGCCGACAGGGAGGTAATAATTTCCTAGGAAATTTTAACCCCTTTACCAAATCTTCGTATGTAAAGCCATCTTGGCGAAAGTGACTGTGTCTGTTAAGAGATACTACAGAGTGGTATCAATTTGTAATATAACATTTGAGTTTGTCTTTGAAGTAACCAATAGCCGACAGAGAGGTAATAATTTCCTAGGAAATTTTTACCCCCTACCAAATCTTCTGATTTAAAGCCATCCTGGACAAAGTGACTGCGTCTGTTAACAGATACTACAGAGTGGTATCAATTTAGAATATGACATTTGAGTTTGTCTTTGAAGTAACCAATAACCAACAGGGAGGTAATAATTTCCTAGTAAATTTTACCCCCTACCAAAACTTCGGATTTAAAGTCATCTTGGCCAAAGTGACCGTGTCTGTTAAAAGATACTACAGAGTTGTATCAATTTATAATATAAGATTTGAGTTTGTCTTTGAAGTAACCAATAAATGACAGGGAGGTAATAATTTCCTAAAAAAATTTTATTTCCCTACCAAATCTTCGTATTAAAGCTATCTCGGGCAAAGTGACTGTGTCTGTTAAGAGATACTGCAGACTGGTATTAATTTATAATATAACATTTGAGTTTGTCTTTGAAGTAACCAATAACCGAAAGGGGGTAATAATTTCCTAGGAAATTTTTAACCCCCTAGCACATCTTCGTATTTAAAGCCATCTTGGCCAAAATGACTGTGTCTGTTAAAAGATACTACAGAGTGTTATCAATTTATAATATAACATTTGAGTTTGTCTTTGAAGTAACCAATAGCCGACAGGGTGGTAGTAAGTTCCTAGGAAATTTTTACCCCCTACCAAAGATTCTGATTTAAAGCCATCTTGGCCAAAGTGACCGTGTCTGTTACGAGATACTACAGAGTGGTATCAATTTATAATATAACATTTGAGTTTGTCTTTGAAGTAACCAATAACCGACAGGGTGTTAATAATTTCCTAGGAAATTTTTTACCCCCCTACCAAATTTTCGGATTTAAAGCCATCTTGGTCAAAGTGACTGTGTCTGTTAAGAGATACTACGGAGTGGTATCTATTTGTAATGTAACATTTGAGTTTTCTTTGAAGTAATCAATAACCGACAGGGAGGTAATAATTTCAAGGTAATTTTTACCCACTACCAAATCTTCGTATTTAAAGCCAACTTGCCCAAAGTGACTGTGTTTTTTTAGAGATACTACAGAGTGGTATCTATTTATAATATAACATTACAGTTTTTCTTTGAGGTAACCAATAGCCGACACGGAGGTAATAATTTTCTAGGAAATTTTTACCCCCTTAGCAAATCTTCGTATTTAAAGCCATCTTGGCCAAAGGACTGTGTCTGTTAAGAGATACTACAAGTGGTATCAATTTATAATATAACATTTGAGTTTGTCTTTGAAGTAACTAATAGCCGAAAGGGAGGTAATAAGTTCCTAGGAAATTTTTACCCCCTACCAAAGATTCTTATTTAAAGCCATCTTGCCCAAAGTGACCGTGTCTATTACGGGATACTACAGAGTGGTATCAATTTATAATATAACATTTGAGTTTGTCTTTGAAGTAACCAATAACCGACAGTGTGTTAATAATTTCCTAGGAAATTTTAACCCCCCTACCAAATCTTCGGATTTAAACCCATCTTGGTCTAAGTGACTGTGTCTGTCAAGAGATACTACAGAATGGTATCGATTTATAATATAACATTTAGTATGCCTTTGAAGTAACCAAAAACCGACAAGGATATAATAATTTTCTAAGAAATTTTTACACCTTTACCAAATTTTCAGATTTAAAGCCATCTTGGCCAAAGTGACTGTGTCCGTTAAGAGATACTACGGAGTTGTATCAATTTATAATGTAACATTTGAGTTTGTCTTTGAAGTAACCAATAACCGACAGTAAGGTAATAATTTAATAGGAAATTTTTACACCACTACCAAATCTTCGGATTTAAAGCCATATTGGTCAAAGTGACTATGTCTCTCAGGAGATACTACAGAGTGGTATCAATTTATAATATAACACTTAGTTTGTCTTTGAAGTAACCAATAGCCGACAGGGAGGTAATAATTTTCTAGAAAATTTTTACCTCCCCTACCAAATCTTCGTATTTGATTCTATCTTGGCCAAAGCGAATGTGTCTGTTAAGAGATACTACAGAGTGGTATCAATTTATAATATAACATTTAGTTTGTCTTTGAAGTAACCAATAACCGACAGGGATATAATAATTTTCTAAAAAAATTTTTACCCCTTACCAAATCGCTGGATTCAATGCCATCTTGGCCAAAGTGACTGTGTCTGTTAAGAGATACTACAGAGTGGTATCTATTTATAATATAATATTTGAGTTTGTCTTTGAAGTAACCAATAACCGACAGGGAGGTAAAAATTTCCTAGATTATTTTATACCCCTCTTCTAATCTTCGGATTTTAAGCCATCTTGGCTATAGTGACTGTCTCTGTTACGAGATACTACACAGTGGTATCAATTTATAATATAACATTTGAGTTTGTCTTTGAAGTAACCAATAACCGACAAGGTGTTAATAATTTCCTAGGAATTTTTACCTCCCCTACCAAATCTTGGTATTTAAAGCCATCTTGGCCAAAGTGACTGTGTCAGTTACGAAATACTACAAAGTGGTAATAATTTATAATACAACATTTGAGTTTGTCTTTGAAGTAACCAATAACCGACAAGGGGATAATAATTTCCTAGGAATTTTACCCCCCTTCAAAATCTTTGGATTTAAAGCCATCTTGGACAAAGAGTCTGTGTCAGTTAAGAGATACTACCGAGTGGTAACAATTTATAATATAACATTTAGTTTGTCTTTGAAGTAACCAATAACCGACAAGGATATAAAAATTTTCTAGGAAATTTTTACCCCCTTTACCAAATCTTCGGATTTAAAGCCATCTGGGCCAAATTGACTGTGTCTGTTAAGATATAACTACGGAGTTGTATCAATTTATAATGTGACATTTGAGTTTGTTTTTAACTAACCAATAACCGACAGTGAGGTAATAATTTTCTAGGAACTTTTATCCCCTACCAAATCTTCGGATTTAAAGTCATCTTGACCAAAGTGACTGTGTCTGTTAAGAGATACTACAGAGTGGTATTAATTTATATTATAACATTTGAGTTTGTCTTTGAAGTAACCAATAGCCGACAGGGAGGTAATAATTTCCTTGGAAATTTTAACCCCCTACCAAATCTTCGTATGTAAAGCCATCTTGGTGAAAGTGACTGTGTCTGTTAAGAGATACTACAGAGTGGTATCAATTTAGAATATGACATTTGAGTTGTCTTTGAAGTAACCAATAACCAACAGGGAGGTAATAATTTCCTAGTAAATTTTATCCCCTAAAAAAATTTCCGGATTTAAAGTCATCTTGGCCAAAGTGACCGTGTCTGTTAAGAGTAACTACAGACTTGTATCAATTTATAATATAAGATTGGAGTTTTTCTTTGAAGTAACCAAATGAAATGACAGGGTGTTAATAATTCCTAGGAAATTTTTGTTTCCCTACCAAATTTCAGGATTTAAAGCCACCTTGGTCAAAGTGACTGTGTTTTTTTAAGATACTCAGAGTGGTATCTATTTATAATATAACATTACATTTTTCTTTGAGGTAACCAATAGCCGACACTGAGGTAATAAGTTCCTAGGAAATTTTTACCCCCTACCAAAGATTCTGATTTAAAGCGATTCTTGGCCAAAGTGACCGTGTCTGTTACGAGATACTACAGAGTGATATTTATTTATAATATAACATTTGTGTTTGTCTTTGAAGTAACCAATAACCGACAGGGGATAATAATTTCCTAGTAAATTTACCCCCTACGAATCTTCGACGTAAATTGATCTTGGACAAAGTGACCGTGTCTGTTAAGAGATACTACAGAGTTGTATCAATTTATAATATAAGATTTGAGTTTGTCTTTGAAGTAACCAATAAATGAAAGGGAGGTAATAATTTCCTAGGAAATTCTTACCCCCCTACCAAATATTCGGATTTTAAAGCCATCTTGACCAAAGTGACTGTGTCTGTTAGAAGATACTACAGAGTGTTATTAATTTATATTATAACATTCGAGTTTGTCTTTGAAGTAACCAATAACCGACAGGGATAATAATTTCCTAGGAAATTTTTACCTCCTTCCAAAATCTTTGGATTTAA
This sequence comes from Thermobia domestica, assembly GCF_964235325.1. Lineage (NCBI taxonomy): Eukaryota > Metazoa > Arthropoda > Insecta > Zygentoma > Lepismatidae > Thermobia > Thermobia domestica. The sequence continues at coordinate 78,188 of NW_027656205.1, read as the reverse complement.
AGCCATCTTGGTTAATGCGACTTTGTCTGTTAAGAGATACTACAGAGTGTGATCAATTTTATAATATATAACATTTAGTTTGTCTTTGAAGTAACCAATAACCGACAAGGATATAATAATTTTCTAGAAATTTTTACACCTTTACCAAATCTTCAGATTTAAAGCCATCTTGGCCAAAGTGACTGTGTCCGTTAAGAGATACTACGGAGTTGTATCAATTTATAATGTAACATTTGGGTTTGTCTTTTAAGTAACCAATAACCGACAGTAAGGTAAAAATTTCCTAGCAAATTTTTACCCCTCTACCAAATCTTCGTATTTAAAGCCATCTTGACCAAAGCGACTGTGTCTGTTAAGAGATACTACAGAGTGGTATTAATTTATAATATAACATTTGAGTTTGTCTTTGAAGTAACCAATAGCAAACAGGGAGGTAATAATTTGCTAGGTAATTTTTACCCCTTTACCAAATATTCGTATTTAAAGCCATCTTGGCCAAAGTGACTGTGTCTGTTAAGAGATACTACACAGTGGTATCAATTTATAATATAATCTTTGAGTTTGTCTTTGAAGAAACATATAACCGACAGGGAGATAATAATTTCCTAGCAAATTTTTACCCCCCTACCAAATCTTCGGATTTAAAGCCATCTTGACTAAAGCGACTGTGTCTGTTAAGAGATACTACAGAATGGTATTAATTTATAATATAACATTTGAGTTTGTCTTTGAAGTAACCAATAGCAAACAGGGAGGTAATAATTTCTAGGTAATTTTTACCTCCTACCAAATCTTCGTATTTAAAGCCATCTTGCCCAAATTGAATGTATTTTTTTAGAGATACTACAGAGTGGTATCTATTTATAATATAACATTACAATTTTTCTTTGAGGTAACCAATAGCCGAGAGTTAGGTAATAATTTCCTACGAAATTTTTACCCCCCTAGCAAATCTTCGTATTTAAAGCTATCTTGGCCGAAGTGACTGTGTCTGTTAAGAGATACTACACAGTGGTATCAATTTATAATATAACATTTGAGTTTGTCTTTGAAGTAACCAATAGCCGACAAAGAGGTAATAATTTCCTAGGAAATTTTTCCCCCCTACCAACTCTTCGGATTTAAACCCATCTTGGTCAAAGTGACTGTGTGTTAAGAGATACTACAGAATGGTATCGATTTATAATATAACATTTGAGTTTGTCTTTGAAGTAAGCAATAACCGAAAGGGGATAATAATCTCCTAGGAAATTTTTACACCCTTTCCAAATCTTTGGTTTTAACGCCATCTTGGTCAAAGTGATTGTGTCTGTTAAGAGATACTACAGAGTGGTATTAATTTATATTATAATATTTGAGTTTGCCTTTGAAGTAACCAATAGCCGACAGGGAGGTAATAATTTCCTAGGAAATTTTAACCCCCCTGCCAAATCTTCATATGTAAAGCCATCTTGGCCAAAGTGACTGTGTCTGTTAAGAGATACTCCAGAGTGGTATCAATTAATAACATTTGAGTTTGTGTTTGAAGTAACCAATAGCCGACAGGGAGGTAATAATTCCCTAGGAAAATTTAACCCCCTACAAAAATTTCTGTTTTAGAGCCATCTTGGCCAAAGTGACTGTGTCTGTTAAAACATACAACAGAGTGGTATCAATTTATAATATAACATTTGAGTTTGTCTTTGAACTGACCAATAGCCGACAGGGAGATAATAATTTCCTAGTAAATTTTACCCCCTACAAAATCTTCGGACGTAAATTCATCTTGGCCAAAGTGACCGTGTCTGTTAAGAGATACTACAGAGTGGTATTAAATTATAATATAACATTTGAGTTTGTCTTTGAAGTAACCAATAGCAAACAGGGAGGTAATAATTTGCTAGGTAATTTTTACCCCTTTACCAAATATTCGTATTTAAAGCCATCTTGGCCAAAGTGACTAAGTGTGTTAAGAGATACTACACAGTGGTATCAATTTATAATATAACCTTTGTGTTTGTCTTTGAAGTAACCAATAACCGACAGGAAGGTAATAATTTCCTAGGAAATTTTTACCCCCCTACCAAATATTCGGATTTAAAGCCATCTTGACCAAAGTGACTGTGTCTGTTAGGAGATACTACAGAGTGGTATTAATTTATATTGTAACATTTAAGTTTGTCTTTGAAGTAACCAATAACCGACAGTAAGGTAATAATTTCCTAGCAAATTTTTACCCCCCTAACAAATCTTCGGATTTAAAGCCATCTTGACCAAAGCGACTGTGTCTGTTAAGAGATACTACAGAGTGGTATTAATTTATAATATAACATTTGAGTTTGTCTTTGAAGTAACCAATAGCAAACAGGGAGGTAATAATTTGCTAGGTAATTTTTACCCCTTTACCAAATATTCGTATTTAAAGCCATCTTGGCCAAAGTGACTAAGTGTGTTAAGAGATACTACACAGTGGTATCAATTTATAATATAACCTTTGTGTTTGTCTTTGAAGTAACCAATAACCGACAGGGAGGTAATAATTTCCGAGGAAATTTTTACCCCGCTACGAAATCTTCGGATTTAAAGCCATCTTGGTCAAAGTGACTGTGTCCGTTAAGAGATACAAAGAATGGTATCAATTTATAATATAACATTTGAGTTTTTCTTTGAAGTAACCAATAACCGACAGGGGATAATAATATTCTAGGAAATTTTTACCCCCTTTCCAAATCTTTGGATTTAAAGCCATCTTGGTCAAAGCGACTATGTCTGTTAAGAGATACTACAGAGTGGTATCAATTTATAATATAACATTTAGTTTGTGTTTCAAGTAATCAATAACCGACAAGGATATAATAGTTTTCTAAGAAATTTTTACACCTTTACCAAACCTTCAGATTTAAAGCCATCTTGGCCAAAGTGACAGTGTCCGTTAAGAGATACTACGGAGTTGTATCAATTTATAATGTAACATTTGAGTTTGTCTTTGAAGTAACCAATAACCGACAGTAAGGTAATAATAACCAGCAAATTTTAACCCCAATACCAAATCTTCGGATTTAAAGCCATCTTGACCAAAGCGACTGTGTCTGTTAAGAGATACAACAGAGTGGTATTAATTTATAATATAACATTTGAGTTTGTTTTTGAAGTAACCAATAGCAAACAGGGAGGTAATAATTTTCTAGGTAATTTTTACCCCTTTACCAAATATTCGTATTTAAAGCCATCTTGGCCAAAGTGACTGTGTCTGTTAAGAGATACTACACAGTGGTATCAATTTATAATATAATCTTTGAGTTTGTCTTTGAAGAAACATATAACCGACAGGGAGATAATAATTTCCTAGCAAATTTTTACCCCCCTACCAAATCTTCGGATTTAAAGCCATCTTGGCCAAAGTGACAATGTCTCTCAGGAGATACTACAGAGCGGTATCAATCTATAATATAACATTTGAGTTTGTCTTTGAAGTAACCAATAACCAACAGGGAGGTAATAATTTCCTAGAAAATTTTTACCCCCTACCAAATCTTCTGATTTAAAGCCATCTTGGCCAAAGTGACAATGTCTCTCAGGAGATACTACAGAGCGGTATCAATCTATAATATAACATTTGAGTTTGTCTTTGAAGTAACCAATAACCAACAGGGAGGTAATAATTTCATAGGAAATTTTACACCCTACCAAATCTTCGGATTTAAAGCCATCTTGACCAAAGCGACTGTGTCTGTTAAGAGATACTACAGAGTGGTATCAATTTATAATATAACATTTATATTGTCTTTGAAGTAACCAATAGCCGACAGGGAGGTAATAATTTCCAAGGAAATTTTAACCCCTTACCAAATCTTCGTATTTAAAGCCATCTTGGCCAAAGTGACTGTGTCTGTTAAGAGATACTACAGAGTGGTATCAATTTATAATATAACATTTGAGTTTTTTTTTGAGGTAACCAATAGCCGACAGGGAGGTAATAATTTCCTAGAAAATTTTTACCCCCTACCAAATCTTCTGATTTAAAGCCATCTTGGCCAAAGTGACAATGTCTCTCAGGAGATACTACAGAGCGGTATCAATCTATAATATAACATTTGAGTTTGTCTTTGAAGTAACCAATAACCAACAGGGAGGTAATAATTTCATAGGAAATTTTACACCCTACCAAATCTTCGGATTTAAAGTCATCTTGGGCAAAGTGACTGTGTCTGTTAGGAGATAGTACAGAGTGGTATCAATTTATAATATAACATTTGAGTTTGTCTTTGAAGTAACCAATAACTGACAGGGTGTTAATAGTTTCCTAGGAAATTTTTACCCCCCTACCCAAGTCCTCGGATTTAAAGCCATCTTGGTCAAAGTGACTGTGTCTGTTAAGAGATACTACAGAATGGTGTCAATTTATAATATAACATTTGAGTTTGTCTTTGAAGTAACCAATAACCGACAGGGGATAATAATTTCCTAGGAAATTTTTACCCTCCTTCCCAATTTTTGGATTTAAAGCCATCTTGGTCAAAGCGACTATGTCTGTTAAGAGATACTACAGAGTGGTATCAATTTATAATATAACATTTAGTTTGTGTTTCAAGTAATCAATAACCGACAAGGATATAATAGTTTTCTAAGAAATTTTTACACCTTTACCAAACCTTCAGATTTAAAGCCATCTTGGCCAAAGTGACTGTGTCCGTTAAGAGATACTACGGAGTTGTATCAATTTATAATGTAACATTTGAGTTTGTCTTTGAAGTAACCAATAACCGACAGTAAGGTAATAATAACCAGCAAATTTTAACCCCAATACCAAATCTTCGGATTTAAAGCCATCTTGACCAAAGCGACTGTGTCTGTTAAGAGATACAACAGAGTGGTATTAATTTATAATATAACATTTGAGTTTGTTTTTGAAGTAACCAATAGCAAACAGGGAGGTAATAATTTTCTAGGTAATTTTTACCCCTTTACCAAATATTCGTATTTAAAGCCATCTTGGCCAAAGTGACTGTGTCTGTTAAGAGATACTACACAGTGGTATCAATTTATAATATAATCTTTGAGTTTGTCTTTGAAGAAACATATAACCGACAGGGAGATAATAATTTCCTAGCAAATTTTTACCCCCCTACCAAATCTTCGGATTTAAAGCCATCTTGACCAAAGCGACTGTGTCTGTTAAGAGATACTACAGAGTGGTATTAATTTATAATATAACATTTGAGTTTGTCTTTGAAGTAACCAATAGCAAACAGGGAGGTAATAATTTGCTAGGTAATTTTTACCCCTTTACCAAATATTCGTATTTAAAGCCATCTTGGACAAAGTGACTGTGTCTGTTAAGAGATACTATACAGTGGTATCAATTTATAGTATAACATTTGAGTTTGTCTTTGAAGTAACCAATAACCGACAGGGTGTTAATAATTTCCTAGTAAATTTTCCGCCCCTACCAAATCTTCGGATTTAAAGCCATCTTGGTCAAAGTGACTGTGTCTGTTAAGAGATACTACGGAGTGGTATCTATTTGTAATGTAACATTTGAGTTTTCTTTGAAGTAATCAATAACCGACAAGGAGGTAATAATTTCTAGGTAATTTTTACCCCCTACCAAATCTTCGTATTTAAAGCCATCTTGCCCAAATTGAATGTATTTTTTAAGAGATACTACAGAATGGTATCAATTTATATTATAACATTTGAGTTTGCCTTTGAAGTAACCAATAGCCGACAGGGAGGTAATAATTTCCTAGGAAATTTTAACCCCCCTGCCAAATCTTCATATGTAAAGCCATCTTGGCCAAAAAGACTGTGTCTGTTAAGAGATACTCCAGAGTGGTATCAATTAATAACATTTGAGTTTGTGTTTGAAGTAACCAATAGCCGACAGGGAGGTAATAATTCCCTAGGAAAATTTAACCCCCTACAAAAATTTCTGTTTTAGAGCTATCTTGGCCAAAGTGACTGTGTCTGTTAAAAGATACAGCAGAGTGGTATCAATTTATAATATAACATTTGAGTTTGTCTTTGAACTGACCAATAGCCGACAGGGAGATAATAATTTCCTAGGAAAATTTACCCCCTACAAAATCTTCGGACGTAAATTCATCTTGGCCAAAGTGACCGTGTCTGTTAAGAGATACTACAGAGTGGTATTAATTTATAATATAACATTTGAGTTTGTCTTTGAAGTAACCAATAGCAAACAGGGAGGTAATAATTTGCTAGGTAATTTTTACCCCTTTACCAAATATTCGTATTTAAAGCCATCTTGGCCAAAGTGACTAAGTGTGTTAAGAGATACTACACAGTGGTATCAATTTATAATATAACCTTTGTGTTTGTCTTTGAAGTAACCAATAACCGACAGGAAGGTAATAATTTCCTAGGAAATTTTTACCCCCCTACCAAATATTCGGATTTAAAGCCATCTTGACCAAAGTGACTGTGTCTGTTAGGAGATACTACAGAGTGGTATTAATTTATATTGTAACGTTTAAGTTTGTCTTTGAAGTAACCAATAACCGACAGTAAGGTAATAATTTCCTAGCAAATTTTTACCCCCTACCAAATCTTCGGATTTAAAGCCATCTTGACCAAAGCGTCTGTGTCTGTTAAGAGATACTTCAGAGTGGTATTAATTTATAATATAACATTTGAGTTTGTCTTTGAAGTAACCAATAGCAAACAGGGAGGTAATAATTTGCTAGGTAATTTTTACCCCTTTACCAAATATTCGTATTTAAAGCCATCTTGGCCAAAGTGACTAAGTGTGTTAAGAGATACTACACAGTGGTATCAATTTATAATATAACCTTTGTGTTTGTCTTTGAAGTAACCAATAACCGACAGGGAGGTAATAATTTCCGAGGAAATTTTTACCCCGCTACGAAATCTTCGGATTTAAAGCCATCTTGGTGAAAGTGACTGTGTCCGTTAAGAGATACAAAGAATGGTATCAATTTATAATATAACATTTGAGTTTTTCTTTGAAGTAACCAATAACCGACAGGGGATAATAATATTCTAGGAAATTTTTACCCCCTTTCCAAATCTTTGGATTTAAAGCCATCTTGGTCAAAGCGACTGTGTCTGTTAAGAGATACTACAGAGTGGTATCAATTTATAATATAACATTTATATTGTCTTTGAAGTAACCAATAGCCGACAGGGAGGTAATAATTACCTAGGAAATTTTAACCCCTTACCAAATCTTCGTATTTAAAGCCATCTTGGCCAAAGTGACTGTGTCTGTTAAGAGATACTACAGAGTGGTATCAATTTATAATATAACATTTGAGTTTTTCTTTGAGGTAACCAATAGCCGACAGGGAGGTAATAATTTCCTAGAAAATTTTTACCCCCTACCAAATCTTCTGATTTAAAGCCATCTTGGCCAAAGTGACAATGTATCTCAGGAGATACTACAGAGCGGTATCAATCTATAATATAACATTTGAGTTTGTCTTTGAAGTAACCAATAACCAACAGGGAGGTAATAATTTCATAGGAAATTTTACACCCTACCAAATCTTCGGATTTAAAGTCATCTTGGGCAAAGTGACTGTGTCTGTTAGGAGATAGTACAGAGTGGTATCAATTTATAATATAACATTTGAGTTTGTCTTTGAAGTAACCAATAACTGACAGGGTGTTAATAGTTTACTAGGAAATTTTTACCCCCCTACCCAAGTCCTCGGATTTAAAGCCATCTTGGTCAAAGTGACTGTGTCTGTTAAGAGATACTACAGAATGGTGTCAATTTATAATATAACATTAGAGTTTGTCTTTGAAGTAAACAATAACCGACAGGGGATAATAATTTCCTAGGAAATTTTTACCCTCCTTCCCAATCTTTGGATTTAAAGCCATCTTGGTCAAAGCGACTATGTCTGTTAAGAGATACTACAGAGTGGTATCAATTTATAATATAACATTTAGTTTGTGTTTCAAGTAATCAATAACCGACAAGGATATAATAGTTTTCTAAGAAATTTTTACACCTTTACCAAACCTTCAGATTTAAAGCCATCTTGGCCAAAGTGACTGTGTCCGTTAAGAGATACTACGGAGTTGTATCAATTTATAATGTAACATTTGAGTTTGTCTTTGAAGTAAGAAATAACCGACAGTAAGGTAATAATAACCAGCAAATTTTAACCCCAATACCAAATCTTCGGATTTAAAGCCATCTTGACCAAAGCGACTGTGTCTGTTAAGAGATACAACAGAGTGGTATTAATTTATAATATAACATTTGAGTTTGTCTTTGAAGTAACCAATAGCAGACAGGGAGGTAATAATTTGCTAGGTAATTTTTACCCCTTTACCAAATATTCGTATTTAAAGCCATCTTGGCCAAAGTGACTGTGTCTGTTAAGAGATACTACACAGTGGTATCAATTTATAATATAACCTTTGAGTTTGTCTTTGAAGTAACCAATAACCGACAGAGAGGTAATAATTTCCTAGTAAATTTTACCCCTACCAAATTATATGATTTAAAGCCATCTTGTCCAAAGTGACTGTGTCTGTTACGAGATACTACAGAGTGGTATCAATTTATAATATAACATTTCAGTTTGTCTGTGAAGTAACCAATAACCAACAGGGAGGTAATAATTTCCAAGTAAATTTTACCCCCTACCAAATCTTCGGATTTAAAGTCATCTTGGCCAAAGTGACCGTGTCTGTTAAGATATACTACAGAGTGGTATTAATTTATATTATAACATTTGAGTTTGTCTTTGAAATAACCAATAGCCGATAGGGAGGTAATAATTTCCTAGGAAATTTTAGCCGCCCTACCAAATGTTCGTATGTAAAGCCATCTTGGCGAAAGCGACTGTGTCTGTTAAGAGATACTAGAGAGTGGTATCAATTTATAATATAACATTTGAGTTTGTCTTTGAAGTAACCAACAGCCGACCGGGAGGTAATAATTTCCTAGGAAATTTTTACCCCCCTACCAAATATTCGGATTTAAAGCCATCTTGACCAAAGTGACTGTGTCTGTTAGGAGATACTACAGAGTGGTATTAATTTATATTATAACATTGGAGTTTGTCTTTGAAGTAACCAATAACCGACAGGGGATAATAATTTCCTAGGAAATTTTTACCCTCCTTCCAAATCTTTGGATTTAAAGCCATCTTGGTTAATGCGACTTTGTCTGTTAAGAGATACAACAGAGTGGTATTAATTTATAATATAACATTTGAGTTTGTCTTTGAAGTAACCAATAGCAGACAGGGAGGTAATAATTTGCTAGGTAATTTTTACCCCTTTACCAAATATTCGTATTTAAAGCCATCTTGGCCAAAGTGACTGTGTCTGTTAAGAGATACTACACAGTGGTATCAATTTATAATATAATCTTTGAGTTTGTCTTTGAAGAAACATATAACCGACAGGGAGGTAATAATTTCCTAGCAAATTTTTACCCCCCTACCAAATCTTCGGATTTAAAGCCATCTTGACCAAAGCGACTGTGTCTGTTAAGAGATACTACAGAGTGGTATTAATTTATAATATAACATTTGAGTTTGTCTTTGAAGTAACCAATAGCAAACAGGGAGGTAATAATTTGCTAGGTAATTTTTACCCCTTTACCATATATTCGTATTTAAAGCCATCTTGGACAAAGTGACTGTGTCTGTTAAGAGATACTACACAGTGGTATCAATTTATAGTATAACATTTGAGTTTGTCTTTGAAGTAACCAATAACCGACAGGGTGTTAATAATTTCCTAGCAAATTTTTACCCCCCTTCCAAATCTTCGTATTTAAAGCCATCTTGACCAAAGCGACTGTGTCTGTTAAGAGATACTACAGAGTGGTATTAATTTATAATATAACATTTGAGTTTGTCTTTGAAGTAACCAATAGCAAACAGGGAGGTAATAATTTGCTAGGTAATTTTTACCCCTTTACCAAATATTCGTATTTAAAGCCATCTTGGCCAAAGTGACTGTGTCTGTTAAGAGAAACTACACAGTGGTATCAATTTATAATATAATCTTTGAGTTTGTCTTTGAAGAAACATATAACCGACAGGGAGGTAATAATTTCCTAGCAAATTTTTACCCCCCTACCAAATCTTCGGACTTAAAGCCATCTTGACCAAAGCGACTGTGTCTGTTAAGAGATACTACAGAGTGGTATTAATTTATAATATAACATTTGAGTTTGTCTTTGAAGTAACCAATAGCAAACAGGGAGGTAATAATTTGCTAGGTAATTTTTACCCCTTTACCATATATTCGTATTTAAAGCCATCTTGGACAAAGTGACTGTGTCTGTTAAGAGATACTACACAGTGGTATCAATTTATAGTATAACATTTGAGTTTGTCTTTGAAGTAACCAATAACCGACAGGGTGTTAATAATTTCCTAGTAAATTTCCCCCCCCCCCTACCAAATCTTCGGATTTAAAGCCATCTTGGTCAAAGTGACTGTGTCTGTTAAGAGATACTACGGAGTGGTATCTATTTGTAATGTAACATTTGAGTTTTCTTTGAAGTAATCAATAACCGACAGGGAGGTAATAATTTCTAGGTAATTTTTACCCCCTACCAAATCTTCGTATTTAAATCCATCTTGCCCAAATTGAATGTGTTTTTTTAGAGATACTACAGAGTGGTATCTATTTATAATATAACATTACAATTTTTCTTTGAGGTAACCAATAGCCGAAAGGGAGGTAATAATTTCCTACGAAATTTTTACCCCCCTAGCAAATCTTCGTATTTAAAGCCATCTTGGCCGAAGTGACTGTGTCTGTTAAGAGATACTACACAGTGGTATCAATTTATAATATAACTTTTGAGTTTGTCTTTGAAGTAACCAGTAGCCGACAGGGAGGTAATAATTTCCTAGGAAATTTTGACCCCCTACCAAATATTCTGATTTAAAGCCATCTTGGCCAAAGTGACTGTGTCTGTTACGAGAAACTACAGAGTGGTATCAATTTATAGTATAACATTTGAATTTGTCTTTGAAGTAAGCAATAAACGACAGGGTGGTAATAATTTCCTAGGAAATTTTCCCCCCCTACCAAATCTTCGGATTTAAACCCATCTTGGTCAAAGTGACTGTGTGTTAAGAGATACTACAGAATGGTATCGATTTATAATATAATATTTGAGTTTGTCTTTGAAGTAAGCAATAACCGAAAGGGGATAATAATCTGCTAGGAAATTTTTACACCCCTTTCCAAATCTTTGGTTTTAAAGCCATCTTGGTCAAAGTGACTGTGTCTGTTAAGAGATACTACAGAGTGGTATTAATTTATAATATAACATTTGAGTTTGTCTTTGAAGTAACCAATAACCGACAGTAAGGTAAAAATTTCCTAGCAAATTTTTACCCCCCTTCCAAATCTTCGTATTTAAAGCCATCTTGACCAAAGCGACTGTGTCTGTTAAGAGATACTACAGAGTGGTATTAATTTATAATATAACATTTGAGTTTGTCTTTGAAGTAACCAATAGCAAACAGGGAGGTAATAATTTGCTAGGTAATTTTTACCCCTTTACCAAATATTCGTATTTAAAGCCATCTTGGCCAAAGTGACTGTGTCTGTTAAGAGATACTACACAGTGGTATCAATTTATAATATAATCTTTGAGTTTGTCTTTGAAGAAACATATAACCGACAGGGAGGTAATAATTTCCTAGCAAATTTTTACCCCCCTACCAAATCTTCGGATTTAAAGCCATCTTGACCAAAGCGACTGTGTCTGTTAAGAGATACTACAGAGTGGTATTAATTTATAATATAACATTTGAGTTTGTCTTTGAAGTAACCAATAGCAAACAGGGAGGTAATAATTTGCTAGGTAATTTTTACCCCTTTACCATATATTCGTATTTAAAGCCATCTTGGACAAAGTGACTGTGTCTGTTAAGAGATACTACACAGTGGTATCAATTTATAGTATAACATTTGAGTTTGTCTTTGAAGTAACCAATAACCGACAGGGTGTTAATAATTTCCTAGCAAATTTTTACCCCCCTTCCAAATCTTCGTATTTAAAGCCATCTTGACCAAAGCGACTGTGTCTGTTAAGAGATACTACAGAGTGGTATTAATTTATAATATAACATTTGAGTTTGTCTTTGAAGTAACCAATAGCAAACAGGGAGGTAATAATTTGCTAGGTAATTTTTACCCCTTTACCAAATATTCGTATTTAAAGCCATCTTGGCCAAAGTGACTGTGTCTGTTAAGAGATACTACACAGTGGTATCAATTTATAATATAATCTTTGAGTTTGTCTTTGAAGAAACATATAACCGACAGGGAGGTAATAATTTCCTAGCAAATTTTTACCCCCCTACCAAATCTTCGGATTTAAAGCCATCTTGACCAAAGCGACTGTGTCTGTTAAGAGATACTACAGAGTGGTATTAATTTATAATATAACATTTGAGTTTGTCTTTGAAGTAACCAATAGCAAACAGGGAGGTAATAATTTGCTAGGTAATTTTTACCCCTTTACCATATATTCGTATTTAAAGCCATCTTGGACAAAGTGACTGTGTCTGTTAAGAGATACTACACAGTGGTATCAATTTATAGTATAACATTTGAGTTTGTCTTTGAAGTAACCAATAACCGACAGGGTGTTAATAATTTCCTAGTAAATTTCCCCCCCCCCCCTTCCAAATCTTCGGATTTAAAGCCATCTTGGTCAAAGTGACTGTGTCTGTTAAGAGATACTACGGAGTGGTATCTATTTGTAATGTAACATTTGAGTTTTCTTTGAAGTAATCAATAACCGACAGGGAGGTAATAATTTCTAGGTAATTTTTACCCCCTACCAAATCTTCGTATTTAAATCCATCTTGCCCAAATTGAATGTGTTTTTTTAGAGATACTACAGAGTGGTATCTATTTATAATATAACATTACAATTTTTCTTTGAGGTAACCAATAGCCGAAAGGGAGGTAATAATTTCCTACGAAATTTTTACCCCCCTAGCAAATCTTCGTATTTAAAGCCATCTTGGCCGAAGTGACTGTGTCTGTTAAGAGATACTACACAGTGGTATTAATTTATATTATAACATTTGCGTTTGTCTTTGAAGTAACCAATAGCTGACAGGGAGGTAATAATTTCCTAGGAAATTTTAACCCCCCTACCAAATCTTCGTATGTAAAGCCATCTTGGCCAAAGTGACTGTGTCTGTTAAAAGATACTCCAGAGTGGTATCAATTAATAACATTTGAGTTTGTGTTTGAAGTAACCAATAGCCGACAGGGAGGTAATAATTCCCTAGGAAAATTTTACCCCGTACCAAAATTTCTGTTTTAGAGCCATCTTGGCCAAAGTGACTGTGTCTGTTAAAAGATACAACAAAGTGGTATCAATTTATAATATAACATTTGAGTTTGTCTTTGAACTGACCAATAGCCGACAGGGAGGTAATAATTTCCTAGTAAAGTTTACCTCCTACAAAATCTTCGGACGTAAATTCATCTTGGCCAAAGTGACCGTGTCTGTTAAGAGATACTACAGAGTTGTATCATTTTATAATATAAGATTTTAGTTTGTCTTTGAAGTAACCAATAAATGACAGGAAGGTAATAATTTCCTAGGAAATTCTTACCCCCCTACCAAATATTCGGATTTAAAGCCATCTTGACCAAAGTGACTGTGTCTGTTAGCAGATACTACAGAGTTGTATTAATTTATATTATAACATTTGAGTTTGTCTTTGAAGTAACCAATAACCGACTGGGGATAATAATTTCCTAGGAAATTTTTACCCTCCTTCCAAATTTTTGGATTTAAAGCCATCTTGGTCAATGCGACTGTGTCTGTTAAGAGATACTACAGAGTGGTATAAATTTATAATATAACATTTAGTTTGTCTTTGAAGTAACCAATAACCGACAAGGATATAATAATTTCCTAGGAAATTTTTACCCCCCTTCCAAATATTCGGATTTAAAGCCATCTTGACCAAAGTGACTGTGTCTGTTAGGAGATACTACAGAGTGGTATTAATTTATATTGTAACATTTAAGTTTGTCTTTAAAGTAACCAATAACCGACAGTAAGGTAATAATTTCCTAGCAAATTTTTACCCCCCTTCCAAATCTTCGGATTTAAAGCCATCTTGACCAAAGCGACTGTGTCTGTTAAGAGATACTACAGAGTGGTATTAATTTATAATATAACATTTGAGTTTGTCTTTGAAGTAACCAATAGGAAACAGGGAGGTAATAATTTGTTAGGTAATTTTTACCCCTTTACCAAATATTCGTATTTAAAGCCATCTTGGCCAAAGTGACTAAGTGTGTTAAGAGATACTACACAGTGGTATCAATTTATAATATAACCTTTGTGTTTGTCTTTGAAGTAACCAATAACCGACAGGGAGGTAATAATTTCCGAGGAAATTTTTACCCCGCTACGAAATCTTCGGATTTAAAGCCATCTTGGTCAAAGTGACTGTGTCCGTTAAGAGATACAAAGAATGGTATCAATTTATAATATAACATTTGAGTTTTTCTTCGAAGTAACCAATAACCGACAGGGGATAATAATATCCTAGGAAATTTTTACCCCCTTTCCAAATCTTTGGATTTAAAGCCATCTTGGTCAAAGCGACTGTGTCTGTTAAGAGATACTACAGAGTGGTATCAATTTATAATATAACATTTGAGTTTGTCTTTGAGGTAACCAATAGCCGACAGGGAGGTAAAAATTTCCTAGGAAATTTTTACCCCCTACCAAATCTTCTGATTTAAAGCCATCTTGGCCAAAGTGACAATGTCTCTCAGGAGATACTACTGAGTGGTATCAATTTATAATATAACATTTGAGTTTGTCTTTGAAGTAACCAATAACCAACAGGGAGGTAATAATTTCATAGGAAATTTTACCCCCTACCAAATCTTCGGATTTAAAGTCATCTTGGCCAAAGTGACTGTGTCTGTTAGGAGATAGTACAGAGTGGTATCAATTTATAATATAACATTTGAGTTTGTCTTTGAAGTAACCAATAACTGACAGGGTGTTAATAGTTTCCTAGGAAATTTTTACCCCCCTACCCAAATCCTCGGATTTAAAGCCATCTTGGTCAAAGCGACTATGTCTGTTAAGAGATACTACAGAGTGGTATCAATTTATAATATAACATTTAGTTTGTGTTTCAAGTAATCAATAACCGACAAGGATATAGTAGTTTTCTAAGAAATTTTTACACCTTTACCAAATCTTCAGATTTAAAGCCATCTTGGCCAAAGTGACTGTGTCCGTTAAGAGATACTACGGAGTTGTATCAATTTATAATGTAACATTTGAGTTTGTCTTTGAAGTAACCAATAACCGACAGTAAGGTAATAATAACCAGCAAATTTTAACCCCAATACCAAATCTTCGGATTTAAAGCCATCTTGACCAAAGCGACTGTGTCTGTTAAGAGATACAACAGAGTGGTATTAATTTATAATATAACATTTGAGTTTGTCTTTGAAGTAACCAATAGCAGACAGGGAGGTAATAATTTGCTAGGTAATTTTTACCCCTTTACCAAATATTCGTATTTAAAGCCATCTTGGCCAAAGTGACTGTGTCTGTTAAGAGATACTACACAGTGGTATCAATTTATAATATAATCTTTGAGTTTGTCTTTGAAGAAACATATAACCGACAGGGAGGTAATAATTTCCTAGCAAATTTTTACCCCCCTACCAAATCTTCGGATTTAAAGCCATCTTGACCAAAGCGACTGTGTCTGTTAAGAGATACTACAGAGTGGTATTAATTTATATTATAACATTTGAGTTTGCCTTTGAAGTAACCAATAGCCGACAGGGAGGTAATAATTTCCTAGGAAATTTTAACCCCCCTGCCAAATCTTCGTATGTAAAGCCATCTTGGCCAAAGTGACTGTGTCTGTTAAGAGATACTCCAGAGTGGTATCAATTAATAACATTTGAGTTTGTGTTTGAAGTAACCAATAGCCGACAGGGAGGTAATAATTCCCTAGGAAAATTTAACCCCCTACAAAAATTTCTGTTCTAGAGCCTTCTTGGCCAAAGTGACTTTGTCTGTTAAAAGATACAACAGAGTGGTATCAATTTATAATATAACATTTGAGTTTGTCTTTGAACTGACCAATAGCCGACAGGGAGATAATCATTTCCTAGTAAATTTTACCCCCTACAAAATCTTCGGACGTAAATTCATCTTGGCCAAAGTGACCGTATCTGTTAAGAGATACTACAGAGTTGTATCAATTTATAATATAAGATTTTAGTTTGTCTTTGAAGTAACCAATAAATGACAGGAAGGTAATAATTTCCTAGGAAATTTTTACCCCCCTACCAAATATTCGGATTTAAAGCCATCTTGACCAAAGTGACTGTGTCTGTTAGGAGATACTACAGAGTGGTATTAATTTATATTGTAACATTTAAGTTTGTCTTTGAAGTAACCAATAACCGACAGTAAGGTAATAATTTCCTAGCAAATTTTTACCCCCCTTCCAAATCTTCGGATTTAAAGCCATCTTGACCAAAGCGACTGTGTCTGTTAAGAGATACTACAGAGTGGTATTAATTTATAATATAACATTTGAGTTTGTCTTTGAAGTAACCAATAGCAAACAGGGAGGTAATAATTTGCTAGGTAATTTTTACCCCTTTACCAAATATTCGTATTTAAAGCCATTTTGGCCAAAGTGACTAAGTGTGTTAAGAGATACTACACAGTGGTATCAATTTATAATATAACCTTTGTGTTTGTCTTTGAAGTAACCAATAACCGACAGGGAGGTAATAATTTCCGAGGAAATTTTTACCCCGCTACGAAATCTTCGGATTTAAAGCCATCTTGGTCAAAGTGACTGTGTCCGTTAAGAGATACAAAGAATGGTATCAATTTATAATATAACATTTGAGTTTTTCTTTGAAGTAACCAATAACCGACAGGGGATAATAATATCCTAGGAAATTTTTACCCCCTTTCCAAATCTTTGGATTTAAAGCCATCTTGGTCAAAGCGACTGTGTCTGTTAAGAGATACTACAGAGTGGTATCAATTTATAATATAACATTTATATTGTCTTTGAAGTAACCAATAGCCGACAGGGAGGTAATAATTTCCTAGGAAATTTTTACCCCTTACCAAATCTTCGTATTTAAAGCCATCTTGGCCAAAGTGACTGTGTCTGTTAAGAGATACTACAGAGTGGTATCAATTTATAATAAAACATTTGAGTTTTTCTTTGAGGTAACCAATAGCCGACAGGGAGGTAATAATTTCCTAGAAAATTTTTACCCCCTACCAAATCTTCTGATTTAAAGCCATCTTGGCCAAAGTGACAATGTCTCTCAGGAGATACTACAGAGCGGTATCAATCTATAATATAACATTTGAGTTTGTCTTTGAAGTAACCAATAACCAACAGGGAGGTAATAATTTCATAGGAAATTTTACACCCTACCAAATCTTCGGATTTAAAGGCATCTTGGGCAAAGTGACTGTGTCTGTTAGGAGATAGTACAGAGTGGTATCAATTTATAATATAACATTTGAGTTTGTCTTTGAAGTAACCAATAACTGACAGGGTGTTAATCGTTTCCTAGGAAATTTTTACCCCCCTACCCAAGTCCTCGGATTTAAAGCCATCTTGGTCAAAGTGACTGTGTCTGTTAAGAGATACTACAGAATGGTGTCAATTTATAATATAACATTTGAGTTTGTCTTTGAAGTAACCAATAACCGACAGGGGATAATGATTTCCTAGGAAATTTTTACCCTCCTTCCCAATCTTTGGATTTAAAGCCATCTTGGTTAATGCGACTTTGTCTGTTAAGAGATACTACAGAGTGGTATTAATTTATAATATAACATTTAGTTTGTCTTTGAAGTAACCAATAACCGACAAGGATATAATAATTTTCTAAGAAATTTTTACACCTTTACCAAATCTTCAGATTTTAAGCCATCTTGGCAAAAGTGACTGTGTCCGTTAAGAGATACTACGGAGTTGTATCAATTTATAATGTAACATTTGGGTTTGTCTTTGAAGTAACCAATAACCGACAGTAAGGTAAAAATTTCCTAGCAAATTTTTACCCCCCTTCCAAATCTTCGTATTTAAAGCCATCTTGACCAAAGCGACTGTGTCTGTTAAGAGATACTACAGAGTGGTATTAATTTATAATATAACATTTGAGTTTGTCTTTGAAGTAACCAATAGCAAACAGGGAGGTAATAATTTGCTAGGTAATTTTTACCCCTTTACCAAATATTCGTATTTAAAGCCATCTTGGCCAAAGTGACTGTGTCTGTTAAGAGATACTACACACGGTATCAATTTATAATATAATCTTTGAGTTTGTCTTTGAAGAAACATATAACCGACAGGGAGGTAATAATTTCCTAGCAAATTTTTACCCCCCTACCAAATCTTCGGATTTAAAGCCATCTTGACCAAAGCGACTGTGTCTGTTAAGAGATACTACAGAGTGGTATTAATTTATAATATAACATTTGAATTTGTCTTTGAAGTAACCAATAGCAAACAGGGAGGTAATAATTTGCTAGGTAATTTTTACCCCTTTACCAAATATTCGTATTTAAAGCCATCTTGGACAAAGTGACTGTGTCTGTTAAGAGATACTACACAGTGGTATCAATTTATAGTATAACATTTGAGTTTGTCTTTGAAGTAACCAATAACCGACAGGGTGTTAATAATTTCCTAGTAAATTTTTCCCCCCCTACCAAATCTTCGGATTTAAAGCCATCTTGGTCAAAGTGACTGTGTCTGTTAAGAGATACTACGGAGTGGTATCTATTTGTAATGTAACATTTGAGTTTTCTTTGAAGTAATCAATAACCGACAGGGAGGTAATAATTTCTAGGTAATTTTTACCCCCTACCAAATCTTCGTATTTAAAGCCATCTTGCCCAAATTGAATGTGTTTTTTTAGAGATACTACAGAGTGGTATCTATTTATAATATAACATTACAATTTTTCTTTGAGGTAAACAATAGCCGAAAGAGCGGTAATAATTTCCTACGAAATTTTTACCCCCCTAGCAAATCTTCGTATTTAAAGCCATCTTGGCCGAAGTGACTGTGTCTGTTAAGAGATACTACACAGTGGTATCAATTTATAATATAACATTTGAGTTTGTCTTTGATGTAACCAGTAGCCGACAGGGAGGTAATAATTTCCTAGGAAATTTTGACCCCCTACCAAATATTCTGATTTAAGCCATCTTGGCCAAAGTGACTGTGTCTGTTACGAGATACTACAGAGTGGTATCAATTTATAGTATAACATTTGAATTTGTCTTTGAAGTAAGCAATAAACGACAGGGTGGTAATAATTTCCTAGGAAATTTCCCCCCCCTACCAAATCTTCGGATTTAAACCCATCTTGATCAAAGTGACTGTGTGTTAAGAGATACTACAGAATGGTATCGATTTATAATATAATATTTGAGTTTGTCTTTGAAGTAAGCAATAACCGAAAGGGGATAATAATCTCCTTGGAAATTTTTACCCCCCTTTCCAAATCTTTAGTTTTAAAGCCATCTTGGTCAAAGTGACTGTGTCTGTTAAGAGATACTACAGAGTGGTATTAATTTATATTATAACATTTGCGTTTGTCTTTGAAGTAACCAATAGCTGACAGGGAGGTAATAGATTCCTAGGAAATTTTAACCCCCCTACCAAATCTTCGTATGTAAAGCCATCTTGGCCAAAGTGACTGTGTCTGTTAAAAGATACTCCAGAATGGTATCAATTAATAACATTTGAGTTTATGATTGAAGTAACCAATAGCCGACAGGGAGGTAATAATTCCCTAGGAAAATTTTACCCCGTACCAAAATTTCTGTTTTAGAGCCATCTTGGCCAAAGTGACTGTGTCTGTTAAAAGATACAACAAAGTGGTATCAATTTATAATATAACATTTGAGTTTGTCTTTGAACTGACCAATAGCCGACAGGGAGGTAATAATTTGCTAGTAAATTTTACCTCCTACAAAATCTTCGGACGTAAATTCATCTTGGCCAAAGTGACCGTGTCTGTTAAGAGATACTACAGAGTTGTATCAATTTATAATATAAGATTTTAGTTTGTATTTGAAGTAACCAATAAATGACAGGAAGGTAATAATTTCCTAGGAAATTTTTACCCCCCTCCAAATATTCGGATTTAAAGCCATCTTGACCAAAGTGACTGTGTCTGTTAGCAGATACTACAGAGTGGTATTAATTTATATTATAACATTTGAGTTTGTCTTTGAAGTAACCAATAACCGACTGGGGATAATAATTTCCTAGGAAATTTTTACCCTCCTTCCAAATTTTTGGATTTAAAGCCATCTTGGTCAATGCGACCGTGTCTGTTAAGAGATACTACAAAGTGGTATAAATTTATAATATAACATTTAGTTTGTCTTTGAAGTAACCACTAACCGACAAGGATATAATAATTTCCTAGGAAATTTTTACCCCCCTTCCAAATATTCGGATTTAAAGCCATCTTGACCAAAGTGACTGTGTCTGTTAAGAGATACTACAGAGTGGTATTAATTTATATTGTAACATTTAAGTTTGTCTTTAAAGTAACCAATAACCGACAGTAAGGTAATAATTTCCTAGCAAATTTTTACCCCCTACAAAATCTTCGGATTTAAAGCCATCTTGACCAAAGCGACTGTGTCTGTTAAGCGATACTACAGAGTGGTATTAATTTATAATATATCATTTGAGTTTGTCTTTGAAGTAACCAATAGCAAACAGGGAGGTAATAATTTGCTAGGTAATTTTTACCCCTTTACCAAATATTCGTATTTAAAGCCATCTTGGCCAAAGTGACTAAGTGCGTTAAGAGATACTATACAGTGGTATCAATTTATAATATAACCTTTGTGTTTGTCTTTGAAGTAACCAATAACCGACAGGGAGGTAATAATTTCCGAGGAAATTTTTACCCCGCTACGAAATCTTCGGATTTAAAGCCATCTTGGTCAAAGTGACTGTGTCCGTTAAGAGATACAAAGAATGGTATCAATTTATAATATAACATTTGAGTTTTTCTTTGAAGTAACCAATAACCGACAGGGGATAATAATATCCTAGGAAATTTTAACCCCCTTTCCAAATCTTTGGATTTAAAGCCATCTTGGTCAAAGCGACTGTGTCTGTTAAGAGATACTACAGAGTGGTATCAATTTATAATATAACATTTGAGTTTGTCTTTGAGGTAACCAATAGCCGACAGGGAGGTAATAATTTCCTAGGAAATTTTTACCCCCTACCAAATCTTCTGATTTAAAGCCATCTTGGCCAAAGTGACAATGTCTCTCAGGAGATACTACATAGTGGTATCAATTTATAATATAACATTTGAGTTTGTCTTTGAAGTAACCAATAACCAAAAGGAGGTAATAATTTCATAGCAAATTTTACCCCCTACCAAATCTTCGGATTTAAAGTCATCTTGGCCAAAGTGACTGTGTCTGTTAGGAGATAGTACAGAGTGGTATCAATTTATAATATAACATTTGAGTTTGTCTTTGAAGTAACCAATAACTGACAGGGTGTTAATAGTTTCCTAGGAAATTTTTACCCCCCTACCCAAATCCTCGGATTTAAAGCCATCTTGGTCAAAGTGACTGTGTCTGTTAAGAGATACTACAGAATGGTGTCAATTTATAATATAACATTTGAGTTTGTCTTTGAAGTAACCAATAACCGACTGGGGATAATAATTTCCTAGGAAGCTTTTACCCTCCTTCCAAATCTTTGGATTTAAAGCCATCTTGGTCAAAGCGACTATGTCTGTTAAGAGATACTACAGAGTGGTATCAATTTATAATATAACATTTAGTTTGTGTTTCAAGTAATCAATAACCGACAAGGATATAGTAGTTTTCTAAGAAATTTTTACACCTTTACCAAATCTTCAGATTTAAAGCCATCTTGGCAAAAGTGACTGTGTCCGTTAAGAGATACTACGGAGTTGTATCAATTTATAATGTAACATTTGAGTTTGTCTTTGAAGTAACCAATAACCGACAGTAAGGTAATAATAACCAGCAAATTTTAACCCCAATACCAAATCTTCGGATTTAAAGCCATCTTGACCAAAGCGACTGTGTCTGTTAAGAGATACAACAGAGTGGTATTAATTTATAATATAACATTTGAGTTTGTCTTTGAAGTAACCAATAGCAGACAGGGAGGTAATAATTTGCTAGGTAATTTTTACCCCTTTACCAAATATTCGTATTTAAAGCCATCTTGGCCAAAGTGACTGTGTCTGTTAAGAGATACTACACAGTGGTATCAATTTATAATATAATCTTTGAGTTTGTCTTTGAAGAAACATATAACCGACAGGGAGGTAATAATTTCCTAGCAAATTTTTACCCCCCTACCAAATTTTCGGATTTAAAGCCATCTTGACCAAAGCGACTGTGTCTGTTAAGAGATACTACAGAGTGGTATTAATTTATATTATAACATTTGAGTTTGCCTTTGAAGTAACCAATAGCCGACAGGTAGGTAATAATTTCCTAGGAAATTTTAACCCCCCTGCCAAATCTTCGTATGTAAAGCCATCTTGGCCAAAGTGACTGTGTCTGTTAAGAGATACTCCAGAGTGGTATCAATTAATAACATTTGAGTTTGTGTTTGAAGTAACCAATAGCCGACAGGGAGGTAATAATTCCCTAGGAAAATTTAACCCCCTACAAAAATTTCTGTTTTAGAGCCATCTTGGCCAAAGTGACTGTTTCTGTTAAAAGATACAACAGAGTGGTATCAATTTATAATATAACATTTGAGTTTGTCTTTGAACTGACCAATAGCCGACAGGGAGATAATAATTTTCTAGTAAATTTTACCCCCTACAAAATCTTCGGACGTAAATTCATCTTGGCCAAAGTGACCGTGTCTGTTAAGAGATACTACAGAGTTGTATCAATTTATAATATAAGATTTTAGTTTGTCTTTGAAGTAACCAATAAATGACAGGAAGGTAATAATTTCCTAGGAAATTTTTACCCCCCTACCAAATATTCGGATTTAAAGCCATCTTGACCAAAGTGACTGTGTCTGTTAGGAGATACTACAGAGTGGTATTTATTTATATTGTAACATTTAAGTTTGTCTTTGAAGTAACCAATAACCGACAGTAAGGTAATAATTTCCTAGCAAATTTTTACCCCCCTACCAAATCTTCGGATTTAAAGCCATCTTGACCAAAGCGACTGTGTCTGTTAAGAGATACTACAGAGTGGTATTAATTTATAATATAACATTTGAGTTTGTCTTTGAAGTAACCAATAGCAAACAGGGAGGTAATAATTTCCGAGGAAATTTTTACCCCGCTACGAAATCTTCGGATTTAAAGCCATCTTGGTCAAAGTGACTGTGTCCGTTAAGAGATACAAAGAATGGTATCAATTTATAATATAACATTAGAGTTTTTCTTTGAAGTAACCAATAACCGACAGGGGATAATATCCTAGGAAATTTTTACCCCCTTTCCAAATCTTTGGATTTAAAGCCATCTTGGTCAAAGCGACTGTGTCTGTTAAGAGATACTACAGAGTGGTATCAATTTATAATATAACATTTATATTGTCTTTGAAGTAACCAATAGCCGACAGGGAGGTAATAATTTCCTAGGAAATTTTAACCCCTTACCAAATCTTCGTATTTAAAGCCATCTTGGCCAAAGTGACTGTGTCTGTTAAGAGATACTATAGAGTGGTATCAATTTATAATATAACATTTGAGTTTTTCTTTGAGGTAACCAATAGCCGACAGGGAGGTAATAATTTCCTAGAAAATTTTTACCCCCTACCAAATCTTCTGATTTAAAGCCATCTTGGCCAAAGTGACAATGTCTCTCAGGAGATACTACAGAGCGGTATCAATCTATAATATAACATTTGAGTTTGTCTTTGAAGTAACCAATAACCAACAGGGAGGTAATAATTTCATAGGAAATTTTACACCCTACCAAATCTTCGGATTTAAAGTCATCTTGGGCAAAGTGACTGTGTCTGTTAGGAGATAGTACAGAGTGGTATCAATTTATAATATAACATTTGAGTTTGTCTTTGAAGTAACCAATAACTGAAAGGGTGTTAATAGTTTCCTAGGAAATTTTTACCCCCCTACCCAAGTCCTCGGATTTAAAGCCATCTTGGTCAAAGTGACTGTGTCTGTTAAGAGATACTACAGAATGGTGTCAATTTATAATATAACATTTGAGTTTGTCTTTGAAGTAACCAATAACCGACAGGTGATAATAATTTACTAGGAAATTTTTACCCTCCTTCCCAATCTTTGGATTTAAAGCCATCTTGGTCAAAGCGACTGTGTCTGTTAAGAGATGCTACACAATGGTATCAATTTATAATATAACCTTTGAGTTTGTCTTTGAAGTAACCAATAACGGACAGAGAGGTAATAATTTCCTAGTAAATTTTACCCCTACCAAATCATATGATTTAAAGCCATCTTGTCCAAAGTGACTGTGTCTGTTACGAGATACTACAGAGTGGTATCAATTTATAATATAACATTTGAGTTTGTCTGTGAAGTAACCAATAACCAACAGGGAGGTAATAATTTCCTAGTAAATTTTACCCCCTACGAAATCTTCGGATTTAAAGTCATCTTGGCCAAAGTGACCGTGTCTGTTAAGATATACTACAGAGTTGTATCAATTTATAAAATAAGATTTGAGTTTGTCATGAAGTAACTAATAAATGACAGGAAGGTAATAATTTCCTATGAAATTTCCCCCCCCTACCAAATCATCGGATTTAAAGCAATCTTGACCAAAGTGACTGTGTCTGTTAAGAGATACTACAGAGTGGTATTAATTTATATTATAACATTTGAGTTTGTCTTTGAAGTAACCAATAGCCGATAGGGAGGTAATAATTTCCTAGGAAATTTTAACCGCCCTACCAAATGTTCGTATGTAAAGCCATCTTGGCGAAAGCGACTGTGTCTGTTAAGAGATACTAGAGAGTGGTATCAATTTATAATATAACATTTGAGTTTGTCTTTGAAGTAACCAACAGCCGACCGGGAGGTAATAATTTCCTAGGAAATTTTTACCCCCCTACCAAATATTCGGATTTAAAGCCATCTTGACCAAAGTGACTGTGTCTGTTAGGAGATACTACAGAGTGGTATTAATTTATATTATAACATTGGAGTTTGTCTTTGAAGTAACCAATAACCGACAGGGGATAATAATTTTCTAGGAAATTTTTACCCTCCTTCCAAATCTTTGGATTTAAAGCCATCTTGGTTAATGCGACTTTGTCTGTTAAGAGATACTACAGAGTGGTATTAATTTATAATATAACATTTAGTTTGTCTTTGAAGTAACCAATAACCGACAAGGATATAATAATTTTCTAAGAAATTTTTACACCTTTACCAAATCTTCAGATTTTAAGCCATCTTGGCCAAAGTGACTGTGTCCGTTAAGAGATACTACGGAGTTGTATCAATTTATAATGTAATATTTGGGTTTGTCTTTGAAGTAACCAATAACCGACAGTAAGGTAAAAATTTCCTAGCAAATTTTTACCCTCCTTCCAAATCTTCGTATTTAAAGCCATCTTGACCAAAGCGACTGTGTCTGTTAAGAGATACTACAGAGTGGTATTAATTTATAATATAACATTTGAGTTTGTCTTTGAAGTAACCAATAGCAAACAGGGAGGTAATAATTTGCTAGGTAATTTTTACCCCTTTACCAATTATTCGTATTTAAAGCCATCTTGGCCAAAGTGACTGTGTCTGTTAAGAGATACTACACAGTGGTATCAATTTATAATATAATCTTTGAGTTTGTCTTTGAAGAAACATATAACCAAGAGGGAGGTAATAATTTCCTAGCAAATTTTTACCCCCCTACCAAATCTTCGGATTTAAAGCCATCTTGACCAAAGCGACTGTGTCTGTTAAGAGATACTACAGAGTGGTATTAATTTATAATATAACATTTGAGTTTGTCTTTGAAGTAACCAATAGCAAACAGGGAGGTAATAATTTGCTAGGTAATTTTTACCCCTTTACCAAATATTCGTATTTAAAGCCATCTTGGACAAAGTGACTGTGTCTGTTAAGAGATACTACACAGTGGTATCAATTTATAGTATAACATTTGAGTTTGTCTTTGAAGTAACCAATAACCGACAGGGTGTTAATAATTTCCTAGTAAATTTTTCCCCCCCTACCAAATCTTCGGATTTAAAGCCATCTTGGTCAAAGTGACTGTGTCTGTTAAGAGATACTACGGAGTGGTATCTATTTGTAATGTAACATTTGAGTTTTCTTTGAAGTAATCAATAACCGACAGGGAGGTAATAATTTCTAGGTAATTTTTACCCCCTACCAAATCTTCGTATTTAAAACCATCTTGCCCAAATTGAATGTGTTTTTTTGGAGATACTACAGAGTGGTATCTATTTATAATATAACATTACAATTTTTCTTTGAGGTAACCAATAGCCGAAAGGGAGGTAATAATTTCCTACGAAATTTTTACCCCCCTAGCAAATCTTCGTATTTAAAGCCATCTTGGCCGAAGTGACTGTGTCTGTTAAGAGATACTACACAGTGGTATCAATTTATAATATAACATTTGAGTTTGTCTTTGAAGTAACCAGTAGCCGACAGGGAGGTAATAATTTCCTAGGAAATTTTGACCCGCTACCAAATATTCTGATTTAAAGCCATCTTGGCCAAAGTGACTGTGTCTGTTACGAGATACTACAGAGTGGTATCAATTTAGAGTATAACATTTGAATTTGTCTTTGAAGTAAGCAATAAACGACAGGGTGGTAATAATTTCCTAGGAAATTTCCCCCCCCCCTACCAAATCTTCGGATTTAAACCCATCTTGGTCAAAGTGACTGTGTGTTAAGAGATACTACAGAATGGTATCGATTTATAATATAATATTTGAGTTTGTCTTTGAAGTAAGCAATAACCGAAAGGGGATAATAATCTCCTAGGAAATTTTTACCCCCCTTTCCAAATCTTTGGTTTTAAAGCCATCTTGGTCAAAGTGACTGTGTCTGTTAAGAGATACTACAGAGTGGTATTAATTTATATTATAACATTTGCGTTTGTCTTTGAAGTAACCAATAGCTGACAGGGAGGTAATAATTTCCTAGGAAATTTTAACCCCCCTACCAAATCTTCGTATGTAAAGCCATCTTGGCCAAAGTGACTGTGTCTGTTAAAAGATACTCCAGAGTGATATCAATTAATAACATTTGAGTTTGTGTTTGAAGTAACCAATAGCCGACAGGGAGGTAATAATTCCCTAGGAAAATTTTACCCCGTACCAAAATTTCTGTTTTAGAGCCATCTTGGCCAAAGTGACTGTGTCTGTTAAAAGATACAACAAAGTGGTATCAATTTATAATATAACATTTGAGTTTGTCTTTGAACTGACCAATAGCCGAGAGGGAGGTAATAATTTCCTAGTAAATTTTACCTCCTACAAAATATTCGGACGTAAATTCATCTTGGCCAAAGTGACCGTGTCTGTTAAGAGATACTACAGAGTTGTATCAATTTATAAGATTTTAGTTTGTCTTTGTAGTAACCAATAAATGACAGGAAGGTAATAATTTCCTAGGAAATTTTTACCCCCCTACCAAATATTCGGATTTAAAGCCATCTTGACCAAAGTGACTGTGTCTGTTAGCAGATACTACAGAGTGGTATTAATTTATATTATAACATTTGAGTTTGTCTTTGAAGTAACCAATAACCGACTGGGGATAATAATTTCCTTGGAAATTTTTACCCTCCTTCCAAATTTTTGGATTTAAAGCCATCTTGGTCAATGCGACTGTGTCTGTTAAGAGATACTACAGAGTGGTATAAATTTATAATATAACATTTAGTTTGTCTTTGAAGTAACCAATAACCGACAAGGATAAAATAATTTCCTAGGAAATTTTTACCCCCCTTCCAAATATTCGGATTTAAAGCCATCTTGACCAAAGTGACTGTGTCTGTTAGGAGATACTACAGAGTGGTATTAATTTATATTGTAACATTTAAGTTTGTCTTTAAAGTAACCAATAAACGACAGTAAGGTAATAATTTCCTAGCAAATTTTTACCCCCCTACCAAATCTTCGGATTTAAAGCAATCTTGACCAAAGCGACTGTGTCTGTTAAGAGATACTACAGAGTGGTATTAATTTATAATATAACATTTGAGTTTGTCTTTGAAGTAACCAATAGCAAACAGGGAGGTATAATTTGCTAGGTAATTTTTACCCCTTTACCAAATATTCGTATTTAAAGCCATCTTGGCCAAAGTGACTAAGTGTGTTAAGAGATACTACACAGTGTTATCAATTTATAATATAACCTTTGTGTTTGTCTTTGAAGTAACCAATAACCGACAGGGAGGTAATAATTTCCGAGGAAATTTTTACCCCGCTACGAAATATTCGGATTTAAAGCCATCTTGGTCAAAGTGACTGTGTCCGTTAAGAGATACAAAGAATGGTATCAATTTATAATATAACATTTGAGTTTTTCTTTGAAGTAACCAATAACCGACAGGGGATAATAATATCCTAGGAAATTTTTACCCCCTTTCCAAATCTTTGGATTTAAAGCCATCTTGGTCAAAGCGACTGTGTCTGTTAAGAGATACTACAGAGTGGTATCAATTTATAATATAACATTTGAGTTTGTCTTTGAGCTAACCAATAGCCGACAGGGAGGTAATAATTTCCTAGGAAATTTTTACCCCCTACCAAATCTTCTGATTTAAAGCCATCTTGGCCAAAGTGACAATGTCTCTCAGGAGATACTACAGAGTGGTATCAATTTATAATATAACATTTGAGTTTGTCTTTGAAGTAACCAATAACCAACAGGGAGGTAATAATTTCATAGGATATTTTACCCCCTACCAAATCTTCGGATTTAAAGTCATCTTGGCCAAAGTGACTGTGTCTGTTAGGAGATAGTACAGAGTGGTATCAATTTATAATATAACATTTGAGTTTGTCTTTGAAGTAACCAATAACTGACAGGGTGTTAATAGTTTCCAAGGAAATTTTTACCCCCCTACCCAAATCCTCGGATTTAAAGCCATCTTGGTCAAGGTGACTGTGTCTGTTAAGAGATACTACAGAATGGTGTCAATTTATAAAATATCATTTGAGTTTGTCTTTGAAGTAACCAATAACCGACTGGGGATAATAATTTCCTAGGAAATTTTTACCCTCCTTCCAAATCTTTGGATTTAAAGCCATCTTGGTCAAAGCGGCTATGTCTATTAAGAGATACTACAGAGTGGTATCAATTTATAATATAACATTTAGTTTGTGTTTCCAGTAATCAATAACCGACAAGGATATAGTAGTTTTCTAAGAAATTTTTACACCTTTACCAAATCTTCAGATTTAAAGCCATCTTGGCCAAAGTGACTGTGTCCGTTAAGAGATACTACGGAGTTGTATCAATTTATAATGTAACATTTGAGTTTGTCTTTGAAGTAACCAATAACCGACAGTAAGGTAATAATAACCAGCAAATTTTAACCCCAATACCAAATCTTCGGATTTAAAGCCATCTTGACCAAAGCGACTGTGTCTGTTAAGAGATACAACAGAGTGGTATTAATTTATAATATAACATTTGAGTTTGTCTTTGAAGTAACCAATAGCAGACAGGGAGGTAATAATTTGCTAGGTAATTTTTACCCCTTTACCAAATATTCGTATTTAAAGCCATCTTGGCCAAAGTGACTGTGTCTGTTAAGAGATACTACACAGTGGTATCAATTTATAATATAACCTTTGAGTTTGTCTTTGAAGTAACCAATAACCGACAGAGAGGTAATAATTTCCTAGTAAATTTTACCCCTACCAAATCATATGATTTAAAGCCATCCTGGCCAAAGTGACTGTGTCTGTTACGAGATACTACAGAGTGGTATCAATTTATAACATTTGAGTTTGTCTTTGAAGTAACCAATAACCAACAGGGAGGTAATAATTTCCTAGTAAATTTTACCCCCTACCAAATCTTCGGATTTAAAGTCATCTTGGCCAAAGTGACCGTGTCTGTTAAGATATACTACAGAGTTGTATCAATTTATAAAATAAGATTTGAGTTTGTCTTTGAAGTAACCAATAAATGACAGGAAGGTAATAATTTCCTAGGAAATTTTCCCCCCCTACCTAATCATCGGATTTAATGCCATCTTGACCAAAGTGACTGTGTCTGTTAAGAGATACTACAGAGTGGTATTAATTTATATTACAACATTTGAGTTTGTCTTTGAAGTAACCAATAGCCGATAGGGAGGTAATAATTTCCTAGGAAATTTTAACCGCCCTACCAAATGTTCGTATGTAAAGCCATCTTGGCGAAAGCGACTGTGTCTGTTAAGAGATACTAGAGAGTGGTATCAATTTATAATATAATATTTGAGTTTGTCTTTGAAGTAACCAATAGCCGACCGGGAGGTAATAATTTCCTAGTAAATTTTACCCCCTACCAAATCTTCGGATTTAAAGTCATCTTGGCCGAAGTGACCGTGTCTGTTAAGAGATACGACAGAGTTGTATCAATTTATAATATAACATTTGAGTTTGTCTTTGAAGTAACCAATAAATGACAGGGAGGTAATAATTTCCTAGGAAATTTTTATTTCCCTACCAAATTTTCATATTAAAGCCATCTTGGCCAAAGTGACTGTGTCTGTTAAGAGATACTACAGACTGGTATTAATTTATAATATAACATTTGAGTTTGTATTTGAAGTAATCAATAACCGACTAGGGATAAGAATTTCCTAGGAAATTTTTACCCTCCTACCAAATCTTTGGATTTAATGCCATCTTGGTCAAAGCGACTGTGTCTGTTAAGAGATACTACAGATTGGTATCAATTTATATTATAACATTTAATTTGTCTTTGAAGTAACCAATAACCGACAAGGATATAATAATTATCTGAGAAATTTTTACCCCTTTACTAAATCTTCAGATTTAAAGCCATCTTGGCCAGACTGTGTCTGCTAAGAGATACTACGGAGTTGTATCAATTTATAATGTAACATTTGAGTTTGTCTTTGAAGTAACCAATAACCGACAGTAAGGTAATAATTTTCTAGCAAATTTTTACCCTCCTACGAAATCTTCCTATTTAAAGCCATCTTGGCCAAAGCGACTGTGTCTGTTAAGAGATACTACCGAGTGGTATTAATTTATAATATAACATTTGAGTTTGTCATTGAAGTAAACAATAGCCGACAGGGAGGTAATAATTTGCTAGGTAATTTTTACCCCTTTACCAAATATTCGTATTTAAGGCCATCTTGGCCAAAGTGACTGTGTCTGTTAAGA
Organism: Thermobia domestica; assembly: GCF_964235325.1. Lineage (NCBI taxonomy): Eukaryota > Metazoa > Arthropoda > Insecta > Zygentoma > Lepismatidae > Thermobia > Thermobia domestica. The sequence goes on along the minus strand of NW_027656205.1, from coordinate 46,793 downwards.
GATACTACAGAGTGGTATTAATTTATAATATAACATTTGAGTTTGTCTTTGAAGTAACCAATAGCAAACAGGGAGGTAATAATTTGCTAGGTAATTTTTACCCCTTTACCAAATATTCGTATTTAAAGCCATCTTGGCCAAAGTGACTGTGTCTGTTAAGAGATACTACACAGTGGTATCAATTTATAATATAACCTTTGAGTTTGTCTTTCAAGTAACATGTAACCGACAGGGAGGTAATAATTTCCTAGCAAATTTTTACCCCCCTTCCAAATCTTCGGATTTAAAGCCATCTTGACCAAAGCGACTGTGTCTGTTAAGAGATACTACAAAGTGGTATTAATTTATAATATAACATATGCGTTTGTCTTTGAAGTAACCAATAGCAGACAGGGAGGTAATAATTTGCTAGGTAATTTTTACCCCTTTACCAAATATTCGTATTTAAAGCCATCTTGGCCAAAGTGACTGTGTCTGTTAAGAGATACTACACAGTGGTATCAATTTGTAGTATAACATTTGAGTTTGTCTTTGAAGTAACCAATAACCGACAGGGTGTTAATATTTTCCTAGGAAATTTTTCCCCCCCCTACCAAATCTTCGGATTTAAAGCCATCTTGGTCAAAGTGACTGTGCCTGTTAAGAGATACTACGGAGTGGTATCTATTTGTAATGTAACATTTGAGTTTTCTTTGAAGTAATCAATAACCGACAGGGAGGTAATAATTTCTAGGTAATTTTTACCCCCTACCAAATCTTCGTATTTAAAGCCATCTTGCCCAAAGTGAATGGGTTTCTTTAGAGATACTACAGAGTGATATCTATTTATAATATAACATTACAGTTTTTCTTTGAGGTAACCAATAGCCGACAGGGAGGTAATAATTTCCTAGGAAATTTTTACCCCCTAGCCAATCTTCGTATTTTAAGCCATCTTGGCCAAAGTGACTGTGTCTGTTAAGAGATGCTACACAGTGGTATCAATTTATAATATTACATTTGAGTTTGTCTTTGAAGTAACCAATAGCCGACAGGGTGTTAATAATTTCCTAGGAAATTTTCCCCCCCTTACAAATGTTCGGATTTAAACCCATCTTGGTCAAAGTGACTGTGTGTTAAGAGATACTACAGAATGGTATCGATTTATAATATAACATTTGAGTTTGTCTTTGAAGTAACCAATAACCGAAAGGGGATAATAATCTCCTAGGAAAATCTTACCCCCCTTTCCAAATATTTGGTTTTAAAGCCATCTTGGTCAAAGCGACTGTGTCTGTTAAGAGATACTACAGAGTGGTATCAATTTATAATATAACATTTAGTTTGTCTTTGAAGTAACAAATAGCCGACAGGGAGGTAATAATTTCCTAGGAAATTTTACCGCCTACCAAATCTTTAGATTTAAAGTCATCTTGGCCATATTGACTGTGTCTGTTAAGAGATACTACAGAGTGGTATTAATTTATATTATAACATTTGAATTTGTCTTTGAAGTAACCAATAGCCGACAGGGAGGTAATAATTTCCTAGGAAATTTTAACCCCCCTACCAAATCTTCGTATGTAAAACCATCTTGGCCAAAGTGACTGTGTCTGTTAAGAGATACTCCAGAGTGGTATCAATTTATAACATTTGTGTTTGTCTTTGAAGTAACCAATAGCCGGCAGGGAGGTAATAATTTCCTAGGAAAATTTTACACACTACCAAAATTTCTGATTTAAACCCATCTTGGCCAAAGTGACCGTGTCTCTTAAGATATACTACAGAGTTGTATTAATTTATATTATAACATTTGAGTTTGTCTTTGAAGTAACCAATAGCCGATAGGGAGGTAATAATTTCCTAGGAAATTTTAACCGCCTTACCAAATGTTCGTATGTAAAGCCATCTTGGCGAAAGCGACTGTGTCTGTTAAGAGATACTACAGAGTGGTATTAATTTATATTATAACATTTGAGTTTGTCTTTGAAGTAACCAATAGCCGATAGGGAGGTAATAATTTCCTAGGAAATTTTAACCGCCCTACCAAATGTTCGTATGTAAAGCCATCTTGGCGAAAGCGACTGTGTCTGTTAAGAGATACTACAGAGTGGTATCAATTTATAATATAACATTTGAGTTTGTCTTTGAAGTAACCAATAGCCGACCGGGAGGTAATAATTTCCTAGTAAATTTTACCCCCTACCAAATCTTCGGATTTAAAGCCATCTTGGCCGAAGTGACCGTGTCTGTTAAGAGATACTACAGAGTTGTATCAATTTATAATATAAGATTTGAGTTTGTCTTTGAAGTAACCAATAAATGACAGGGAGGTAATAATTTCCTAGGAAATTTTTATTTCCCTACCAATTCTTCGTATTAAAGCCATCTTGGCCAAAGTGACTGTGTCTGTTAAGAGATATTACAGACTGGTATTAATTTATAATATAACATTTGAGTTTGTCTTTGAAGTAATCAATAACCGACTAGGGATAATAATTTCCTAGGAAATATTTACCCTCCTTCCAATTCTTTGGATTTAAAGCCATCTTGGTCAAAGCGACTGTGTCTGTTAAGAGATACTACAGAGTGGTGTTAATTCATAATATAACATTTGAGTTTGTCTTTGAAGTAACCAATAACCGACAAGGATATAATAATTATCTGAGAAATTTTTACCCCTTTACCAAATCTTCAGATTTAAAGCCATCTTGGCCAGACTGTGTCTGCTAAGAGATACTAAGGATTTGTATCAATTTATAATGTAACATTTGAGTTTGTCTTTGAAGTAACCAATTACCGAAAGTAAGGTAATAATTTTCTAGCAAATTTTTACCCTCCTACCAAATCTTCGGATTTAAAGCCATCTTGGCCAAAGCGACTGTGTCTGTTAAGAGATACTACCGAGTGGTATTAATTTATAATATAACATTTGAGTTTGTCATTGAAGTAAACAATTGCCGACAGGGAGGTAATAATTTGCTAGGTAATTTTTACCCCTTTACCAAATATTCGTATTTAAAGCCATCTTGGCCAAAGTGACTGTGTCTGTTAAGAGATACTACACAGTGGTATTAGTTTATAATATAACCTTTGAGTTTGTCTTTGAAGTAACCAATAACCGACATGGAGGTAATAATTTCCTAGGAAATTTTTACCCCCTACCAAATCTTATGATTTAAAGCCATCTTGGCCAAAGTGAATTTGTATGTTAGGAGACTGCAGAGTTGTATCAATTTATAATATAATATTTGGGTTTGTCTTTGAAATAACCAATAACCGACAGGGAGGTAAGAATTTTCAAAAAAATTTTACCCCCTATAAAATCTTTGGATTTAAAGACATCTTGCCCAAAGTGACTGTGTCTGTTAAGAGACTACTACGCAGTGGTATCAATTTATAATGTAACATTTGAGTTTGCTTTGAAGTAACCAATAACCGACAGGGAGGTAATCATTCCCTAGGAAATTTTTACCCCCCTACCAAATATTCGGATTTAAAGCCATCTTGACCAAAGTGACTGTGTCTGTTAGGAGATACTACAGAGTGGTATCAATTTATAATGTAACATTTGAGTTTGTCTTTGAAGTAACCAATAACCGACAGTAAGGTAATAATTTCCTAGCAAATTTTTACCCCCCTACCAAATCTGCGGATATAAAGCCATCTTGACCAAAGCGACTGTGTCTGTTAAGAGATACTACAGAGTGGTATTAATTTATAATATAACATTTGAGTTTGTCTTTGAAGTAACCAATAGCAAACAGGGAGGTAATAATTTGCTAGGTAATTTTTACCCCTTTACTAAATATTCGTATTTAAAGCCATCTTGTCCAAAGTGACTGTGTCTGTTAAGAGATACTACACAGTGGTATCAATTTGTAGTATAACATTTGAGTTTGTCTTTGAAGTAACCAATAACCGACAGGGTGTTAATAATTTCCTAGGAAATTTTTCCCCCCCTACCAAATCTTCGGATTTAAAGCCATCTTGGTCAAAGTGACTGTGCCTGTTAAGAGATACTACGGAGTGGTATCTATTTGTAATGTAACATTTGAGTTTTCTTTGAAGTAATCAATAACCGACAGGGAGGTAATAATTTCTAGGTAATTTTTACCCCCTACCAAATCTTCGTATTTAAAGCCATCTTGCCCAAAGTGAATGTGTTTTTTTTAGAGATACTACAGAGTGGTATCAATTTATAATGTAACATTTGAGTTTGTCTTTGAAGTAACCAATAACCGACAGTAAGGTAATAATTTCCTAGCAAATTTTTACCCCCCTACCAAATCTGCGGATATAAAGCCATCTTGACCAAAGCGACTGTGTCTGTTAAGAGATACTACAGAGTGGTATTAATTTATAATATAACATTTGAGTTTGTCTTTGAAGTAACCAATAGCAAACAGGGAGGTAATAATTTGCTAGGTAATTTTTACCCCTTTACTAAATATTCGTATTTAAAGCCATCTTGTCCAAAGTGACTGTGTCTGTTAAGAGATACTACACAGTGGTATCAATTTGTAGTATAACATTTGAGTTTGTCTTTGAAGTAACCAATAACCGACAGGGTGTTAATAATTTGCTAGGAAATTTTTCCCCCCCTACCAAATGTTCGGATTTAAACCCATCTTGGTCAAAGTGACTGTGTGTTAAGAGATACTACAGAATGGTATCGATTTATAATATAACATTTGAGTTTGTCTTTGAAGTAACCAATAACCGAAAGGGGATAATAATCTTCTAGGAAAATCTTACTTCCCTTTCCAAATCTTTGGTTTTAAAGCCATCGTGGTCAAAGCGACTGTGTCTGTTAAGAGATACTACAGAGTGGTATCAATTTATAATATAACATTTAGTTTGTCTTTGAAGTAACAAATAGCCGACAGGGAGGTAATAATTTCCTAGGAAATTTTACCGCCTACCAAATCTTTAGATTTAAAGTCATCTTGGCCATATTGACTGTGTCTGTTAAGAGATACTACAGAGTGGTATCAATTTATAATATAAGATTTGAGTTTGTCTTTGAAGTAACCAATAGCCGACCGGGAGGTAATAATTTCCTAGTAAATTTTAACCCCCCTACCATATCTTCGTATGTAAAGCCATCTTGGCCAAAGTGACTGTGTCTGTTAAGAGATACTCCAGAGTGGTATCAATTTATAACATTTGAGTTTGTCTTTGAAGTAACCAATAGCCGACAGTGAGGTATTAATTTCCTAGGAAAATTTTACCCCTTACCAAAATTTCAGATTTAAAGCCATCTTGGCCAAAGTAACTGTGTCCGTTAAAAGATACAACAGAGTGGTATCAATTTATAATATAACATTTGAGTTTGTCTTTGAACTGACCAATAGCCGACAGGGAGGTAATAATTTCCTATTAAATTTTACCCCCTACAAAATCTTCGGACGTAAATTCATCTTGGCCAAAGTGACCGTGTCTGTTAGGAGATACTATAGAGTGGTATTAATTTATATTATAACATTTGAGTTTATCTTTGAAGTAACCAATAACCGACTGGGGATAATAATTTCCTAGGAATTTTTTACCCTCCTTCCAAATCTTGGGATTTAAAGCCATCTTGGTCAAAGCGACTATGTCTGTTAAGAGATACTACAGAGTGGTATCAATTTGTAATATAACATTTAGTTTGTCTTTGAAGTAACCAATAACCGACAAGGATATAATAGTTTTCTAAGAAATTTTTACACCTTTACCAAATCTTCAGATTTAAAGCCATCTTGGCCAAAGTGACTGTGTCCGTTTAGAGATACTACGGAGTTGTATCAATTTATAATGTAACATTTGAGTTTGTTTTTGAAGTAACCAATAGCCGACAGGGAGGTAATAATTTCCTAGGACATTTCCCCCCCCCCTACCAAATCATCTGATTTAAAGCCATCTTGGCCAAAATGACGGTGTATGTTAGGAGATACTACAGAGTGGTATCAATTTATAATATAACATTTGAGTTTGTCTTTGAAGTAACCAATAACCAACAGGGAGGTAATAATTTCATAGGAAATTTTACCCCCTACCAAATCTTCGGATTTAAAGTCATCTTGGCCAAAGTGACCGTGTCTGTTAAGATATACTACAGAGTTGTATCAATTTATAAAATAAGATTTGAGTTTGTCTTTGAAGTAACCAATAAATGACAGGAAGGTAATAATTTCCTAGGAAATTTTTCCCCCCCTACCAAATCATCGGATTTAAAGCCATCTTGACCAAAGTGACTGTGTCTGTTAATAGATACTACAGAGTGATATTAATTTATATTATAACATTTGAGTTTGTCTTTGAAGTAACCAATAGCCGATAGGGAGGTAATAATTTCCTAGGAAATTTTAACCCCCCTACCAAATGTTCGTATGTAAAGCCATCTTGGCGAAAACGACTGTGTCTGTTAAGAGATACTACAGAGTGGTATCAATTTATAATATAACATTTGAGTTTGTCTTTGAAGTAACCAATAGCCGACCGGGAGGTAATAATTTAGTAGGAAATTTTTAGCCCCTACCAAATCTTCTGATTTAAAGCCATCTTGGCCAAAGTGACTGTGTCTGTTAAGAGATGCTACAGAGTGGTATCAATTTATAATATAAGATTTGAGTTTGTCTTTGAAGTAACCAATAACCAACAGGGAGGTAATAATTTCCTAGTAAATTTTACCCCCTACCAAATCTTCGGATTTAAAGTCATCTTGGCCGAAGTGACCGTGTCTATTAAGAGATACTAACGAGTTGTATCAATTTATAATATAAGATTTGAGTTTGTCTTTGAAGTAACCAATAAATGACAGGGAGGTAATAATTTCCTAAGAAATTTTTATTTCCCTACTAAATCTTCGTATTAAAGCCATCTTGGCCAAAGTGACTGTGTCTATTAAGAGATACTACAGACTGGTATTAATTTGTAATATAACATTTGAGTTTGTCTTTGAAGTAACCAATAACCGACAGGGGATAATAATTTCCTAGGAAATTTTTACCCTCCTTCCAAATCTTTGGATTTTAAAGCCATCTTGGTCAAAGCGACTATGTCTGTTAACAGATACTACAGAGTGGTATCAATTTATAATATATCATTTAGTTTGTGTTTCAAGTAATCAATAACCGACAAGGATATAATAGTTTTCTAAGAAATTTTTACACCTTTACCAAATCTTCAGATTTAAAGCCATCTTGGCCAAAGTGACTGTGTCCGTTAAGAGATACTACGGAGTTGTATCAATTTATAATGTAATATTTGAGTTTTTCTTTGAAGTAACAAACAACCGACAGTAAGGTAATAATAACCAGCAAATTTTAACCCCAATACCAAATCTTCGGATTTAAAGCCATCTTGACCAAAGCGACTGTGTCTGTTAAGAGATACAACAGAGTGGTATTAATTTATAATATAACATTTGAGTTTGTCTTTGAAGTAACCAATAGCAGACAGGGAGGTAATAATTTGCTAGGTAATTTTTACCCCTTTACCAAATATTCGTATTTAAAGCCATCTTGGCCAAAGTGACTGTGTCTTTTAAGAGATACTACACAGTGGTATCAATTTATAATATAACCTTTGAGTTTGTCTTTGAAGTAACCAATAACCGACAGAGAGGTAATAATTTCCTAGTAAATTTTACCCCTACCAAATCATATGATTTAAAGCCATCTTGGGCAAAGTGACTGTGTCTGTTACGAGATACTACAGAGTGGTATCAATTTATAATATAACATTTGAGTTTGTCTTTGAAGTAACCAATAACCAACAGGGAGGTAATAATTTCCTAGTAAATTTTACCCCCTACCAAATCTTCGGATTTAAAGTCATCTTCGCCAAAGTGACCGTGTCTGTTAAGATATACTACAGAGTTGTATCAATTTATAAAATACGATTTGAGTTTGTCTTTGAAGTAACCAATAAATGACAGGAAGGTAATAATTTCCTAGGAAATTTTCCCCCCCTACCAAATCATCGGATTTAAAGCCATCTTGACCAAAGTGACTGTGTCTGTTAAGAGATACTAGAGAGTGGTATTAATTTATATTATAAAATTTGAGTTTGTCTTTGAAGTAACCAATAGCCGATAGGGAGGTAATAATTTCCTAGGTAATTTTAACCGCCCTACCAAATGTTCGTATGTAAAGCCATCTTGGCGAAAGCGACTGTGTCTGTTAAGAGATACTACAGAGTGGTATCAATTTATAATATAAGATTTGAGTTTGTCTTTGAAGTAACCAATAGCCGACCGGGAGGTAATAATTTCCTAGTAAATTTTACCCCCTACCAAATCTTCGGATTTAAAGTCATCTTGGCCGAAGTGACCGTGTCTGTTAAGAGATACTACAGAGTTGTATCAATTTATAATATAAGATTTGAGTTTGTCTTTAAGTAACCAATAAATGACAGGGAGGTAATAATTTCCTAGGAAATTTTTATTTCCCTACCAAATCTTCGTATTAAAGCCATCTTGGCCAAAGTGACTGTGTCTGTTAAGAGATACTACAGACTGGTATTAATTTGTAATATAACATTTGAGTTTGTCTTTGAAGTAATCAATAACCGACTGGGGATATTAATTTCCTAGGAAATTTTTACCCTCCTTCCAAATCTTTAGATTTAAAGCCATCTTGGTCAAAGCGACTGTGTCTGTTAAGAGGTACTACGGAGTGCTATCTATTTGTAATGTAACATTTGAGTTTGTCATTGAAGTAAAAAATAGCCGACAGGGAGGTAATAATTTGCTAGGTAATTTTTACCCCTTTACCAAATATTTGTATTTAAAGCCATCTTGGCCAAAGTGACTGTGTCTGTTAAGAGATACTACACAGTGGTATCAGTTTATAATATAACCCTTGAGTTTGCCTTTGAAGTAAAAAATAACCGACAGGGGATAATAATTTCCTAGGAAATTTTTACCCTCCTTCCAAATCTTTGGATTTAAAGCCATCTTGGTTAATGCGACTGTGTCAGTTAAGAGATACTACAGAGTGGTATCAATTTATAATATAACATTTAGCTTGTCATTGAAGTAACCAATAACCGACAAGGATATAATAATTTTCTAAGAAATTTTTACACCTTTACCAAGTCTTCAGATTTAAAGCCATCTTGGCCAAAGTGACTGTGTCCGTTAAGAGATACTACGGAGTTGTATCAATTTATAATGTAACATTTGAGTTTGTCTTTGAAGTAACCAATAACCGACAGTAAGGTAATAATTTCCTAGCAAATTTTTACCCCCCTACCAAATCTTCGGATTTAAAGCCATCTTAACCAAAGCGACTGCGTCTGTTAAGAGATACTACACAGTGGTATTAATTTATAATATAACATTTGAGTTTGTCTTTAAAGTAACCAATAGCAAACAGGGAGGTAATAATTTGCTAGGCAATTTTTACCCCCTTACCAAATATTCGTATTTAAAGCCATCTTGGCCAAAGTGACTGTGTCTGTTAAGAGATACTACACAGTGGTATCAATTTATAATATAACCTTTGAGTTTGTCTTTGAAGTAACATGTTACCGACAGGGAGGTAATAATTTCCTAGCAAATTTTTACCCCCCTTACAAATCTTCGGATTTAAAGCCATCTTGACCAAAGCGACTGCGTCTGTTAAGAGATACTACAGAGTGGTATTAATTTATAATATAACATTTGAGTGTGTCTTTGAAGTAACCAATAGCAAACAGGGAGGTAATAATTTGCGAGGTAATTTTTACCCCCTTACCAAATATTCGTATTTAAAGCCATCTTGGCCAAAGTGACTGTGTCTGTTAAGAGATACTACACAGTGGTATCAATTTATAATATAACCTTTGAGTTTGTCTTTCAAGTAACATGTTACCGACAGGGAGGTAATAATTTCCTAGGAAATTTTAACCGCCCTACCAAATGTTCGTATGTAAAGCCATCTTGGCGAAAGCGACTGTGTCTGTTAAGAGATACAAGAGAGTGGTATCAATTTATAATATAATATTTGAGTTTGTCTTTGAAGTAACCAATAGCCGACCGGGAGGTAATAATTTCCTAGTAAATTTTACCCCCTACCAAATCTTCGGATTTAAAGTCATCTTGGCCGAAGTGACTGTGTCTGTTAAGAGATACGACAGAGTTGTATCAATTTATAATATAAGATTTGAGTTTGTCTTTGAAGTAACCAATAAATGACAGGGAGGTAATAATTTCCTAGGAAATTTTTATTTCCCTACCAAATTTTCATATTAAAGCCATCTTGGCCAAAGTGACTGTGTCTGTTAAGAGATACTACAGACTGGTATTAATTTATAATATAACATTTGAGTTTGTATTTGAAGTAATCAATAACCGACTAGGGATAACAATTTCCAAGGAAATTTTTACCCTCCTACCAAATCTTTGGATTTAAAGCCATCTTGGTCAAAGCGACTGTGTCTGTTAAGAGATACTACAGATTGGTATCAATTTATATTATAACATTTAATTTGTCTTTGAAGTAACCAATAACCGACAAGGATATAATAATTATCTGAGAAATTTTTACCCCTTTACTAAATCTTCAGATTTAAAGCCATCTTGGCCAGACTGTGTCTGCTAAGAGATACTACGGAGTTGTATCAATTTATAATGTAACATTTGAGTTTGTCTTTGAAGTAACCAATAACCGACAGTAAGGTAATAATTTTCTAGCAAATTTTTACCCTCCTACGAAATCTTCCTATTTAAAGCCATCTTGGCCAAAGCGACTGTGTCTGTTAAGAGATACTACCGAGTGGTATTAATTTATAATATAACATTTGAGTTTGTCATTGAAGTAAACAATAGCCGACAGGGAGGTAATAATTTGCTAGGTAATTTTTACCCCTTTACCAAATATTCGAATTTAAGACCATCTTGGCCAAAGTGACTGTGTCTGTTAAGAGATACTACAGAGTGGTATTAATTTATAATATAACATTTGAGTTTGTCTTTGAAGTAACCAATAGCAAACAGGGAGGTAATAATTTGCTAGGTAATTTTTACCCCTTTACCAAATATTCGTATTTAAAGCCATCTTGGCCAAAGTGACTGTGTCTGTTAAGAGATACTACACAGTGGTATCAATTTATAATATAACCTTTGAGTTTGTCTTTCAAGTAACATGTAACCGACAGGGAGGTAATAATTTCCTAGCAAATTTTTACCCCCCTACCAAATCTTCGGATTTAAAGCCATCTTGACCAAAGCGACTGTGTCTGTTAAGAGATACTACAAAGTGGTATTAATTTATAATATAACATATGCGTTTGTCTTTGAAGTAACCAATAGCAGACAGGGAGGTAATAATTTGCTAGGTAATTTTTACCCCTTTACCAAATATTCGTTTTTAAAGCCATCTTGGCCAAAGTGACTGTGTCTGTTAAGAGATACTACACAGTGGTATTAGTTTATAATATAACCTTTGAGTTTGTCTTTGAAGTAACCAATAACCGACATGGAGGTAATAATTTCCTAGGAAATTTTTACCCCCTACCAAATCTTATGATTTAAAGCCATCTTGGCCAAAGTGAATTTGTATGTTAGGAGACTGCAGAGTTGTATCAATTTATAATATAATATTTGGGTTTGTATATGAAATAACCAATAACCGACAGGGAGGTAAGAATTTTCAAAAAAATTTTACCCCCTATAAAATCTTTGGATTTAAAGACATCTTGCCCAAAGTGACTGTGTCTGTTAAGAGACTACTACGCAGTGGTATCAATTTATAATGTAACATTTGAGTTTGCTTTGAAGTAACCAATAACCGACAGGGAGGTAATAATTCCCTAGGAAATTTTTACCCCCCTACCAAATATTCGGATTTAAAGCCATCTTGACCAAAGTGACTGTGTCTGTTAGGAGATACTACAGAGTGGTATCAATTTATAATGTAACATTTGAGTTTGTCTTTGAAGTAACCAATAACCGACAGTAAGGTAATAATTTCCTAGCAAATTTTTACCCCCCTACCAAATCTGCGGATATAAAGCCATCTTGACCAAAGCGACTGTGTCTGTTAAGAGATACTACAGAGTGGTATTAATTTATAATATAACATTTGAGTTTGTCTTTGAAGTAACCAATAGCAAACAGGGAGGTAATAATTTGCTAGGTAATTTTTACCCCTTTACTAAATATTCGTATTTAAAGCCATCTTGTCCAAAGTGACTGTGTCTGTTAAGAGATACTACACAGTGGTATCAATTTGTAGTATAACATTTGAGTTTGTCTTTGAAGTAACCAATAACCGACAGGGTGTTAATAATTTCCTAGGAAATTTTTCCCCCCCTACCAAATCTTCGGATTTAAAGCCATCTTGGTCAAAGTGACTGTGCCTGTTAAGAGATACTACGGAGTGGTATCTATTTGTAATGTAACATTTGAGTTTTCTTTGAAGTAATCAATAACCGACAGGGAGGTAATAATTTCTAGGTAATTTTTACCCCCTACCAAATCTTCGTATTTAAAGCCATCTTGCCCAAAGTGAATGTGTTTTTTTTAGAGATACTACAGAGTGATATCTATTTATAATATAACATTACAGTTTTTCTTTGAGGTAACCAATAGCCGACAGGGAGGTAATAATTTCCTAGGAAATTTTTACCCCCCTAGCAAATCTTCGTATTTAAAGCCATCTTGGCCAAAGTGACTGTGTCTGTTAAGAGATACTACACAGTGGTATCAATTTATAATATTACATTTGAGTTTGTCTTGGAAGTAACCAATAGCCGACAGGATGTTAAGAATTTCCTAGGAAATTTTCCCCCCCCTACCAAATGTTCGGATTTAAACCCATCTTGGTCAAAGTGACTGTGTGTTAAGAGATACTACAGAATGGTATCGATTTATAATATAACATTTGAGTTTGTCTTTGAAGTAACCAATAACCGAAAGGGGATAATAATCTTCTAGGAAAATCTTACTTCCCTTTCCAAATCTTTGGTTTTAAAGCCATCGTGGTCAAAGCGACTGTGTCTGTTAAGAGATACTACAGAGTGGTATCAATTTATAATATAACATTTAGTTTGTCTTTGAAGTAACAAATAGCCGACAGGGAGGTAATAATTTCCTAGTAAATTTTACCGCCTACCAAATCTTTAGATTTAAAGTCATCTTGGCCATATTGACTGTGTCTGTTAAGAGATACTACAGAGTGGTATCAATTTATAATATAAGATTTGAGTTTGTCTTTGAAGTAACCAATAGCCGACCGGGAGGTAATAATTTCCTAGTAAATTTTAACCCCCCCTACCATATCTTCGTATGTAAAGCCATCTTGGCCAAAGTGACTGTGTCTGTTAAGAGATACTCCAGAGTGGTATCAATTTATAACATTTGAGTTTGTCTTTGAAGTAACCAATAGCCGACAGTGAGGTATTAATTTCCTAGGAAAATTTTACCCCTTACCAAAATTTCAGATTTAAAGCCATCTTGGCCAAAGTAACTGTGTCCGTTAAAAGATACAACAGAGTGGTATCAATTTATAATATAACATTTGAGTTTGTCTTTGAACTGACCAATAGCCGACAGGGAGGTAATAATTTCCTATTAAATTTTACCCCCTACAAAATCTTCGGACGTAAATTCATCTTGGCCAAAGTGACCGTGTCTGTTAGGAGATACTATAGAGTGGTATTAATTTATATTATAACATTTGAGTTTATCTTTGAAGTAACCAATAACCGACTGGGGATAATAATTTGCTAGGAATTTTTTACCTCCTTCCAAATCTTGGGATTTAAAGCCATCTTGGTCAAAGCGACTATGTCTGTTAAGAGATACTACAGAGTGGTATCAATTTGTAATATAACATTTAGTTTGTCTTTGAAGTAACCAATAACCGACAAGGATATAATAGTTTTCTAAGAAATTTTTACACCTTTACCAAATCTTCAGATTTAAAGCCATCTTGGCCAAAGTGACTGTGTCCGTTTAGAGATACTACGGAGTTGTATCAATTTATAATGTAACATTTGAGTTTGTTTTTGAAGTAACCAATAGCCGACAGGGAGGTAATAATTTCCTAGGACATTTCCCCCCCCCTACCAAATCATCTGATTTAAAGCCATCTTGGCCAAAATGACGGTGTATGTTAGGAGATACTACAGAGTGGTATCAATTTATATTATAACATTTGAGTTTGTCTTTGAAGTAACCAATAACCAACAGGGAGGTAATAATTTCATAGGAAATTTTACCCCCTACCAAATCTTCAGATTTAAAGTCATCTTGGCCAAAGTGACCGTGTCTGTTAAGATATACTACAGAGTTGTATCAATTTATAAAATAAGATTTGAGTTTGTCTTTGAAGTAACCAATAAATGACAGGAAGGTAATAATTTAGTAGGAAATTTTTAGCCCCTACCAAATCTTCTGATTTAAAGCCATCTTGGCCAAAGTGACTGTGTCTGTTAAGAGATGCTACAGAGTGGTATCAATTTAATATATAAGATTTGAGTTTGTCTTTGAAGTAACCAATAACCAACAGGGAGGTAATAATTTCCTAGTAAATTTTACCACCTACCAAATCTTCGGATTTAAAGTCATCTTGGCCGAAGTGACCGTGTCTATTAAGAGATACTAACGAGTTGTATCAATTTATAATATAAGATTTGAGTTTGTCTTTGAAGTAACCAATAAATGACAGGGAGGTAATAATTTCCTAAGAAATTTTTATTTCCCTACTAAATCTTCGTATTAAAGCCATCTTGGCCAAAGTGACTGTGTCTATTAAGAGATACTACAGACTGGTATTAATTTGTAATATAACATTTCAGTTTGTCTTTGAAGTAACCAATAACCGACAGGGGATAATAATTTCCTAGGAAATTTTTACCCTCCTTCCAAATCTTTGGATTTTAAAGCCATCTTGTTCAAAGCGACTATGTCTGTTAAGAGATACTACAGAGTGGTATCAATTTATAATATAACATTTAGTTTGTGTTTCAAGTAATCAATAACCGACAAGGATATAATAGTTTTCTAAGAAATTTTTACACCTTTACCAAATCTTCAGATTTAAAGCCATCTTGGCCAAAGTGACTGTGTCCGTTAAGAGATACTACGGAGTTGTATCAATTTATAATGTAATATTTGAGTTTTTCTTTGAAGTAACAAACAACCGACAGTAAGGTAATAATAACCAGCAAATTTTAACCCCAATACCAAATCTTCGGATTTAAAGCCATCTTGACCAAAGCGACTGTGTCTGTTAAGAGATACAACAGAGTGGTATTAATTTATAATATAACATTTGAGTTTGTCTTTGAAGTAACCAATAGCAGACAGGGAGGTAATAATTTGCTAGGTAATTTTTACCCCTTTACCAAATATTCGTATTTAAAGCCATCTTGGCCAAAGTGACTGTGTCTTTTAAGAGATACTACACAGTGGTATCAATTTATAATATAACCTTTGAGTTTGTCTTTGAAGTAACCAATAACCGACAGAGAGGTAATAATTTCCTAGTAAATTTTACCCCTACCAAATCATATGATTTAAAGCCATCTTGGGCAAAGTGACTGTGTCTGTTACGAGATACTACAGAGTGGTATCAATTTATAATATAACATTTGAGTTTGTCTTTGAAGTAACCAATAACCAACAGGGAGGTAATAATTTCCTAGTAAATTTTACCCCCTACCAAATCTTCGGATTTAAAGTCATCTTCGCCAAAGTGACCGTGTCTGTTAAGATATACTACAGAGTTGTATCAATTTATAAAATACGATTTGAGTTTGTCTTTGAAGTAACCAATAAATGACAGGAAGGTAATAATTTCCTAGGAAATTTTCCCCCCCTACCAAATCATCGGATTTAAAGCCATCTTGACCAAAGTGACTGTGTCTGTTAAGAGATACTAGAGAGTGGTATTAATTTATATTATAAAATTTGAGTTTGTCTTTGAAGTAACCAATAGCCGATAGGGAGGTAATAATTTCCTAGGTAATTTTAACCGCCCTACCAAATGTTCGTATGTAAAGCCATCTTGGCGAAAGCGACTGTGTCTGTTAAGAGATACTACAGAGTGGTATCAATTTATAATATAAGATTTGAGTTTGTCTTTGAAGTAACCAATAGCCGACCGGGAGGTAATAATTTCCTAGTAAATTTTACCCCCTACCAAATCTTCGGATTTAAAGTCATCTTGGCCGAAGTGACCGTGTCTGTTAAGAGATACTACAGAGTTGTATCAATTTATAATATAAGATTTGAGTTTGTCTTTAAGTAACCAATAAATGACAGGGAGGTAATAATTTCCTAGGAAATTTTTATTTCCCTACCAAATCTTCGTATTAAAGCCATCTTGGCCAAAGTGACTGTGTCTGTTAAGAGATACTACAGACTGGTATTAATTTGTAATATAACATTTGAGTTTGTCTTTGAAGTAATCAATAACCGACTGGGGATATTAATTTCCTAGGAAATTTTTACCCTCCTTCCAAATCTTTAGATTTAAAGCCATCTTGGTCAAAGCGACTGTGTCTGTTAAGAGGTACTACGGAGTGCTATCTATTTGTAATGTAACATTTGAGTTTGTCATTGAAGTAAAAAATAGCCGACAGGGAGGTAATAATTTGCTAGGTAATTTTTACCCCTTTACCAAATATTTGTATTTAAAGCCATCTTGGCCAAAGTGACTGTGTCTGTTAAGAGATACTACACAGTGGTATCAGTTTATAATATAACCCTTGAGTTTGCCTTTGAAGTAAAAAATAACCGACAGGGGATAATAATTTCCTAGGAAATTTTTACCCTCCTTCCAAATCTTTGGATTTAAAGCCATCTTGGTTAATGCGACTGTGTCAGTTAAGAGATACTACAGAGTGGTATCAATTTATAATATAACATTTAGCTTGTCATTGAAGTAACCAATAACCGACAAGGATATAATAATTTTCTAAGAAATTTTTACACCTTTACCAAGTCTTCAGATTTAAAGCCATCTTGGCCAAAGTGACTGTGTCCGTTAAGAGATACTACGGAGTTGTATCAATTTATAATGTAACATTTGAGTTTGTCTTTGAAGTAACCAATAACCGACAGTAAGGTAATAATTTCCTAGCAAATTTTTACCCCCCTACCAAATCTTCGGATTTAAAGCCATCTTAACCAAAGCGACTGCGTCTGTTAAGAGATACTACACAGTGGTATTAATTTATAATATAACATTTGAGTTTGTCTTTAAAGTAACCAATAGCAAACAGGGAGGTAATAATTTGCTAGGTAATTTTTACCCCCTTACCAAATATTCGTATTTAAAGCCATCTTGGCCAAAGTGACTGTGTCTGTTAAGAGATACTACACAGTGGTATCAATTTATAATATAACCTTTGAGTTTGTCTTTGAAGTAACATGTTACCGACAGGGAGGTAATAATTTCCTAGCAAATTTTTACCCCCCTAACAAATCTTCGGATTTAAAGCCATCTTGACCAAAGCGACTGCGTCTGTTAAGAGATACTACAGAGTGGTATTAATTTATAATATAACATTTGAGTGTGTCTTTGAAGTAACCAATAGCAAACAGGGAGGTAATAATTTGCGAGGTAATTTTTACCCCCTTACCAAATATTCGTATTTAAAGCCATCTTGGCCAAAGTGACTGTGTCTGTTAAGAGATACTACACAGTGGTATCAATTTATAATATAACCTTTGAGTTTGTCTTTGAAGTAACATGTTACCGACAGGGAGGTAATAATTTCCTAGGAAATTTTAACCGCCCTACCAAATGTTCGTATGTAAAGCCATCTTGGCGAAAGCGACTGTGTCTGTTAAGAGATACTAGAGAGTGGTATC
Organism: Thermobia domestica; assembly: GCF_964235325.1. Classification (NCBI taxonomy): domain Eukaryota; kingdom Metazoa; phylum Arthropoda; class Insecta; order Zygentoma; family Lepismatidae; genus Thermobia; species Thermobia domestica. The sequence continues at coordinate 29,020 of NW_027656205.1, read as the reverse complement.
AATTTATAATATAATATTTGAGTTTGTCTTTGAAGTAACCAATAGCCGACCGGGAGGTAATAATTTCCTAGTAAATTTTACCCCCTACCAAATCTTCGGATTTAAAGTCATCTTGGCCGAAGTGACTGTGTCTGTTAAGAGATACGACAGAGTTGTATCAATTTATAATATAAGATTTGAGTTTGTCTTTGAAGTAACCAATAAATGACAGGGAGGTAATAATTTCCTAGGAAATTTTTATTTCCCTACCAAATTTTCATATTAAAGCCATCTTGGCCAAAGTGACTGTGTCTGTTAAGAGATACTACAGACTGGTATTAATTTATAATATAACATTTGAGTTTGTATTTGAAGTAATCAATAACCGACTAGGGATAACAATTTCCAAGGAAATTTTTACCCTCCTACCAAATCTTTGGATTTAAAGCCATCTTGGTCAAAGCGACTGTGTCTGTTAAGAGATACTACAGATTGGTATCAATTTATATTATAACATTTAGTTTGTCTTTGAAGTAACCAATAACCGACAAGGATATAATAATTATCTGTGAAATTTTTACCCCTTTACTAAATCTTCAGATTTAAAGCCATCTTGGCCAGACTGTGTCTGCTAAGAGATACTACGGAGTTGTATCAATTTATAATGTAACATTTGAGTTTGTCTTTGAAGTAACCAATAACCGACAGTAAGGTAATAATTTTCTAGCAAATTTTTACCCTCCTACGAAATCTTCCTATTTAAAGCCATCTTGGCCAAAGCGACTGTGTCTGTTAAGAGATACTACCGAGTGGTATTAATTTATAATATAACATTTGAGTTTGTCATTCAAGTAAACAATAGCCGACAGGGAGGTAATAATTTGCTAGGTAATTTTTACCCCTTTACCAAATATTCGTATTTAAGGCCATCTTGGCCAAAGTGACTGTGTCTGTTAAGAGATACTACAGAGTGGTATTAATTTATAATATAACATTTGAGTTTGTCTTTGAAGTAACCAATAGCAAACAGGGAGGTAATAATTTGCTAGGTAATTTTTACCCCTTTACCAAATATTCGTATTTAAAGCCATCTTGGCCAAAGTGACTGTGTCTGTTAAGAGATACTACACAGTGGTATCAATTTATAATATAACCTTTGAGTTTGTCTTTCAAGTAACATGTAACCGACAGGGAGGTAATAATTTCCTAGCAAATTTTTACCCCCCTACCAAATCTTCGGATTTAAAGCCATCTTGACCAAAGCGACTGTGTCTGTTAAGAGATACTACAAAGTGGTATTAATTTATAATATAACATATGCGTTTGTCTTTGAAGTAACCAATAGCAGACAGGGAGGTAATAATTTGCTAGGTAATTTTTACCCCTTTACAAAATATTCGTATTTATTGCCATCTTGGCCAAAGTGACTGTGTCTGTTAAGAGATACTACACAGTGGTATCAATTTGTAGTTTAACATTTGAGTTTGTCTTTGAAGTAACCAATAACCGACAGGGTGTTAATATTTTCCTAGGAAATTTTTCCCCCTCTACCAAATCTTCGGATTTAAAGCCATCTTGGTCAAAGTGACTGTGCCTGTTAAGAGATACTACGGAGTGGTATCTATTTGTAATGTAACATTTGAGTTTTCTTTGAAGTAATCAATAACCGACAGGGAGGTAATAATTTCTAGGTAATTTTTACCCCCTACCAAATCTTCGTATTTAAAGCCATCTTGCCCAAAGTGAATGGGTTTCTTTTAGAGATACTACAGAGTGATATCTTTTTATAATATAACATTACAGTTTTTCTTTGAGGTAACCAATAGCCGACAGGGAGGTAATAATTTCCTAGGAAATTTTTACCCCCTAGCAAATCTTCGTATTTAAAGCCATCTTGGCCAAAGTGACTGTGTCTGTTAAGAGATGCTACACAGTGGTATCAATTTATAATATTACATTTGAGTTTGTCTTTGAAGTAACCAATAGCCGACAGGGTGTTAATAATTTCCTAGGAAATTTTCCCCCCCCTTACAAATGTTCGGATTTAAACCCATCTTGGTCAAAGTGACTGTGTGTTAAGAGATACTAAAGAATGGTATCGATTTATAATATAACATTTGAGTTTGTCTTTGAAGTAACCAATAACCGACAGTAAGGTAATAATTTCCTAGCAAATTTTTACCCCCCTACCAAATCTTCGGATTTAAAGCCATCTTAACCAAAGCGACTGCGTCTGTTAAGAGATACTACACAGTGGTATTAATTTATAATATAACATTTGAGTTTGTCTTTGAAGTAACCAATAGCAAACAGGGAGGTAATAATTTGCTAGGTAATTTTTACCCCCTTGCCAAATATTCGTATTTAAAGCCATCTTGGCCAAAGTGACTGTGTCTGTTAAGAGATACTACACAGTGGTATCAATTTATAATATAACCTTTGAGTTTGTCTTTGAAGTAACATGTTACCGACAGGGAGGTAATAATTTCCTAGCAAATTTTTACCCCCCTAACAAATCTTCGGATTTAAAGCCATCTTGACCAAAGCGACTGCGTCTGTTAAGAGATACTACAGAGTGGTATTAATTTATAATATAACATTTGAGTTTGTCTTTGAAGTAACCAATAGCAAACAGGGAGGTAATAATTTGCTAGGTAATTTTTACCCCCTTACCAAATATTCGTATTTAAAGCCATCTTGGCCAAAGTGACTGTGTCTGTTAAGAGATACTACACAGTGGTATCAATTTATAATATAACCTTTGAGTTTGTCTTTGAAGTAACATGTTACCGACAGGGAGGTAATAATTTCCTAGGAAATTTTAACCGCCCTACCAAATGTTCGTATGTAAAGCCATCTTGGCGAAAGCGACTGTGTCTGTTAAGAGATACTAGAGAGTGGTATCAATTTATAATATAATATTTGAGTTTGTCTTTGAAGTAACCAATAGCCGACCGGGAGGTAATAATTTCCTAGTAAATTTTACCCCCTACCAAATCTTCGGATTTAAAGTCATCTTGGCCGAAGTGACCGTGTCTGTTAAGAGATACGACAGAGTTGTATCAATTTATAATATAAGATTTGAGTTTGTCTTTGAAGTAACCAATAAATGACAGGGAGGTAATAATTTCCTAGGAAATTTTTATTTCCCTACCAAATTTTCATATTAAAGCCATCTTGGCCAAAGTGACTGTGTCTGTTAAGAGATACTACAGACTGGTATTAATTTATAATATAACATTTGAGTTTGTATTTGAAGTAATCATTAACCGACTAGGGATAACAATTTCCAAGGAAATTTTTACCCTCCTACCAAATCTTTGGATTTAAAGCCATCTTGGTCAAAGCGACTGTGTCTGTTAAGAGATACTACAGATTGGTATCAATTTATATTATAACATTTAATTTGTCTTTGAAGTAACCAATAACCGACAAGGATATAATAATTATCTGAGAAATTTTTACCCCTTTACTAAATCTTCAGATTTAAAGCCATCTTGGCCAGACTGTGTCTGCTAAGAGATACTACGGAGTTGTATCAATTTATAATGTAACATTTGAGTTTGTCTTTGAAGTAACCAATAACCGACAGTAAGGTAATAATTTTCTAGCAAATTTTTACCCTCCTACGAAATCTTCCTATTTAAAGCCATCTTGGCCAAAGCGACTGTGTCTGTTAAGAGATACTACCGAGTGGTATTAATTTATAATATAACATTTGAGTTTGTCATTGAAGTAAACAATAGCCGACAGGGAGGTAATAATTTGCTAGGTAATTTTTACCCCTTTACCAAATATTCGTATTTAAGGCCATCTTGGCCAAAGTGACTGTGTCTGTTAATAGATACTACAGAGTGGTATTAATTTATAATATAACATTTGAGTTTGTCTTTGAAGTAAAAAATAGCAAACAGGGAGGTAATAATTTGCTAGGTAATTTTTACCCCTTTACCAAATATTCGTATTTAAAGCCATCTTGGCCAAAGTGACTGTGTCTGTTAAGAGATACTACACAGTGGTATCAATTTATAATATAACCTTTGAGTTTGTCTTTCAAGTAACATGTACCTGACAGGGAGGTAATAATTTCCTAGCAAATTTTTACCCCCCTACCAAATCTTCGGATTTAAAGCCATCTTGACCAAAGCGACTGTGTCTGTTAAGAGATACTACAAAGTGGTATTAATTTATAATATAACATATGCGTTTGTCTTTGAAGTAACCAATAGCAGACAGGGAGGTAATAATTTGCTAGGTAATTTTTACCCCTTTACCAAATATTCGTATTTATTGCCATCTTGGCCAAAGTGACTGTGTCTGTTAAGAGATACTACACAGTGGTATCAATTTGTAGTATAACATTTGAGTTTGTCTTTGAAGTAACCAATAACCGACAGGGTGTTAATATTTTCCTAGGAAATTTTTCCCCCCCTACCAAATCTTCGGATTTAAAGCCATCTTGGTCAAAGTGACTGTGCCTGTTAAGAGATACTACGGAGTGGTATCTATTTGTAATGTAACATTTGAGTTTTCTTTGAAGTAATCAATAACCGACAGGGAGGTAATAATTTCTAGGTAATTTTTACCCCCTACCAAATCTTCGTATTTAAAGCCATCTTGCCCAAAGTGAATGGGTTTCTTTTAGAGATACTACAGAGTGATATCTATTTATAATATAACATTACAGTTTTTCTTTGAGGTAACCAATAGCCGACAGGGAGGTAATAATTTCCTAGGAAATTTTTACCCCCTAGCAAATCTTCGTATTTAAAGCCATCTTGGCCAAAGTGACTGTGTCTGTTAAGAGATGCTACACAGTGGTATCAATTTATAATATTACATTTGAGTTTGTCTTTGAAGTAACCAATAGCCGACAGGGTGTTAATAATTTCCTAGGAAATTTTCCCCCCCCTTACAAATGTTCGGATTTAAACCCATCTTGGTCAAAGTGACTGTGTGTTAAGAGATACTACAGAATGGTATCGATTTATAATATAACATTTGAGTTTGTCTTTGAAGTAACCAATAACCGAAAGGGGATAATAATCTCCTAGGAAAATCTTACCCCCCTTTCCAAATATTTGGTTTTAAAGCCATCTTGGTCAAAGCGACTGTGTCTGTTAAGAGATACTACAGAGTGGTATCAATTTATAATATAACATTTAGTTTGTCTTTGAAGTAACAAATAGCCGACAGGGAGGTAATAATTTCCTAGGAAATTTTACCGCCTACCAAATCTTTAGATTTAAAGTCATCTTGGCCATATTGACTGTGTCTGTTAAAAGATACTACAGAGTGGTATTAATTTATATTATAACATTTGAATTTGTCTTTGAAGTAACCAATAGCCGACAGGGAGGTAATAATTTCCTAGGAAATTTTAACCCCCCTACCAAATCTTCGTATTTAAAACCATCTTGGCCAAAGTGACTGTGTCTGTTAAGAGATACTCCAGAGTGGTATCAATTTATAACATTTGTGTTTGTCATTGAAGTAACCAATAGCCGGCAGGGAGGTAATAATTTCCTAGGAAAATTTTACACCCTACCAAAATTTCTGATTTAAACCCATCTTGGCCAAAGTGACCGTGTCTGTTAAGATATACTACAGAGTTGTATTAATTTATATTATAACATTTGAGTTTGTCTTTGAAGTAACCAATAGCCGATAGGGAGGTAATAATTTCCTAGGAAATTTTAACCGCCTTACCAAATGTTCGTATGTAAAGCCATCTTGGCGAAAGCGACTGTGTCTGTTAAGAGATACTACAGAGTGGTATTAATTTATATTATAACATTTGAGTTTGTCTTTGAAGTAACCAATAGCCGATAGGGAGGTAATAATTTCCTAGGAAATTTTAACCGCCCTACCAAATGTTCGTATGTAAAGCCATCTTGGCGAAAGCGACTGTGTCTGTTAAGAGATACTACAGAGTGGTATCAATTTATAATATAACATTTGAGTTTGTCTTTGAAGTAACCAATAGCCGACCGGGAGGTAATAATTTCCTAGTAAATTTTACCCCCTACCAAATCTTCGGATTTAAAGCCATCTTGGCCGAAGTGACCGTGTCTGTTAAGAGATACTACAGAGTTGTATCAATTTATAATATAAGATTTGAGTTTGTCTTTGAAGTAACCAATAAACGACAGGGAGGTAATAATTTCCTAGGAAATTTTTATTTCCCTACCAATTCTTCGTATTAAAGCCACCTTGGCCAAAGTGACTGTGTCTGTTAAGAGATATTACAGACTGGTATTAATTTATAATATAACATTTGAGTTTGTCTTTCAAGTAATCAATAACCGACTAGGGATAATAATTTCCAAGGAAATATTTACCCTCCTTCCAATTCTTTGGATTTAAAGCCATCTTGGTCAAAGCGACTGTGTCTGTTAAGAGATACTACAGAGTTGTGTTAATTTATAATATAACATTTGAGTTTGTCTTTGAAGTAACCAATAACCGACAAGGATATAATAATTATCTGAGAAATTTTTACCCCTTTACCAAATCTTCAGATTTAAAGCCATCTTGGCCAGACTGTGTCTGCTAAGAGATACTACGGATTTGTATCAATTTATAATGTAACATTTGAGTTTGTCTTTGAAGTAACCAATTACCGAAAGTAAGGTAATAATTTTCTAGCAAATTTTTACCCTCCTACCAAATCTTCGGATTTAAAGCCATCTTGGCCAAAGCGACTGTGTCTGTTAAGAGATACTACCGAGTGGTATTAATTTATAATATAACATTTGAGTTTGTCATTGAAGTAAACAATAGCCGACAGGGAGGTAATAATTTGCTAGGTAATTTTTACCCCTTTACCAAATATTCGTATTTAAAGCCATCTTGGCCAAAGTGACTGTGTCTGTTAAGAGATACTACACAGTGGTATTAGTTTATAATATAACCTTTGAGTTTGTCTTTGAAGTAACCAATAACCGACATGGAGGTAATAATTTCCTAGGAAATTTTTACCCCCTACCAAATCTTATGATTTAAAGCCATCTTGGCCAAAGTGACTTTGTATGTTAGGAGACTGCAGAGTTGTATCAATTTATAATATAATATTTGGGTTTGTCTTTGAAATAACCAATAACCGACAGGGAGGTAAGAATTTTCAAAAAAATTTTACCCCATATAAAATCTTTGGATTTAAAGACATCTTGCCCAAAGTGACTGTGTCTGTTAAGAGATTACTACGCAGTGGTATCAATTTATAATGTAACATTTGAGTTTGCTTTGAAGTAACCAATAACCGACAGGGAGGTAATAATTCCCTAGGAAATTTTTACCCCCCTACCAAATATTCGGATTTAAAGCCATCTTGACAAAAGTGACTGTGTCTGTTAGGAGATACTACAGAGTGGTATCAATTTATAATGTAACATTTGAGTTTGTCTTTGAAGTAACCAATAACCGACAGTAAGGTAATAATTTCCTAGCAAATTTTTACCCCCCTACCAAATCTTCGGATATAAAGCCATCTTGACCAAAGCGACTGTGTCTGTTAAGAGATACTACAGAGTGGTATTAATTTATAATATAACATTTGAGTTTGTCTTTGAAGTAACCAATAGCAAACAGGGAGGTAATAATTTGCTAGGTAATTTTTACCCCTTTACTAAATATTCGTATTTAAAGCCATCTTGTCCAAAGTGACTGTGTCTGTTAAGAGATACTACACAGTGGTATCAATTTGTAGTATAACATTTGAGTTTGTCTTTGAAGTAACCAATAACCGACAGGGTGTTAATAATTTCCTAGGAAATTTTTCCCCCTCTACCAAATCTTCGGATTTAAAGCCATCTTGGTCAAAGTGACTGTGCCTGTTAAGAGATACTACCGAGTGGTATCTATTTGTAATGTAACATTTGAGTTTTCTTTGAAGTAATCAATAACCGACAGGGAGGTAATAATTTCTAGGTAATTTTTACCCCCTACCAAATCTTCGTATTTAAAGCCATCTTGCCCAAAGTGAATGTGTTTTTTTTAGAGATACTACAGAGTGATATCTATTTATAATATAACATTACAGTTTTTCTTTCAGGTAACCAATAGCCGACAGGGAGGTAATAATTTCCTAGGAAATTTTTACCCCCCTTGCAAATCTTCGTATTTAAAGCCATCTTGGCCAAAGTGACTGTGTCTGTTAAGAGATACTACACAGTGGTATCAATTTATAATATTACATTTGAGTTTGTCTTTGAAGTAACCAATAGCCGACAGGATGTTAAGAATTTCCTAGGAAATTTTTCCCCCCCTACCAAATGTTCGGATTTAAACCCATCTTGGTCAAAGTGACTGTGTGTTAAGAGATACTACAGAATGGTATCGATTTATAATATAACATTTGAGTTTGTCTTTGAAGTAACCAATAACCGAAAGGGGATAATAATCTTCTAGGAAAATCTTACTTCCCTTTCCAAATCTTTGGTTTTAAAGCCATCGTGGTCAAAGCGACTGTGTCTGTTAAGAGATACTACAGAGTGGTATCAATTTATAATATAACATTTAGTTTGTCTTTGAAGTAACAAATAGCCGACAGGGAGGTAATAATTTCCTAGGAAATTTTACCGCCTACCAAATCTTTAGATTTAAAGTCATCTTGGCCATATTGACTGTGTCTGTTAAGAGATACTACAGAGTGGTATTAATTTATATTATAACATTTGAGTTTGTCTTTGAAGTAACCAATAGCCGACAGGGAGGTAATAATTTCCTAGGAAATGTTAACCCCCCTACCAAATGTTCGTATGTAAAGCCATCTTGGCGAAAACGACTGTGTCTGTTAAGAGATACTACAGAGTGGTATCAATTTATAATATAACATTTGAGTTTGTCTTTGAAGTAACCAATAGCCGACCGGGAGGTAATAATTTAGTAGGAAATTTTTAGCCCCTACCAAATCTTCTGATTTAAAGCCATCTTGGCCAAAGTGACTGTGTCTGTTAAGAGATGCTACAGAGTGGTATCAATTTATAATATAAGATTTGAGTTTGTCTTTAAAGTAACCAATAACCAACAGGGAGGTAATAATTTCCTAGTAAATTTTACCCCCTACCAAATCTTCGGATTTAAAGTCATCTTGGCCGAAGTGACCGTGTCTATTAAGAGATACTAACGAGTTGTATCAATTTATAATATAAGATTTGAGTTTGTCTTTGAAGTAACCAATAAATGACAGGGAGGTAATAATTTCCTAAGAAATTTTTATTTCCCTACTAAATCTTCGTATTAAAGCCATCTTGGCCAAAGTGACTGTGTCTATTAAGAGATACTACAGACTGGTATTAATTTGTAATATAACATTTGAGTTTGTCTTTGAAGTAACCAATAACCGACAGGGGATAATAATTTCCTAGGAAATTTTTACCCTCCTTCCAAATCTTTTGATTTTGAAGCCATCTTGGTCAAAGCGACTATGTCTGTTAAGAGATACTACAGAGTGGTATCAATTTATAATATAACATTTAGTTTGTGTTTCAAGTAATCAATAACCGACAAGGATATAATAGTTTTCTAAGAAATTTTTACACCTTTACCAAATCTTCAGATTTAAAGCCATCTTGGCCAAAGTGACTGTGTCCGTTAAGAGATACTACGGAGTTGTATCAATTTATAATGTAATATTTGAGTTTTTCTTTGAAGTAACAAACAACCGACAGTAAGGTAATAATAACCAGCAAATTTTAACCCCAATACCAAATCTTCGGATTTAAAGCCATCTTGACCAAAGCGACTGTGTCTGTTAAGAGATACAACAGAGTGGTATTAATTTATAATATAACATTTGAGTTTGTCTTTGAAGTAACCAATAGCAGACAGGGAGGTAATAATTTGCTAGGTAATTTTTACCCCTTTACCAAATATTCGTATTTAAAGCCATCTTGGCCAAAGTGACTGTGTCTTTTAAGATATACTACACAGTGGTATCAATTTATAATATAACCTTTGAGTTTGTCTTTGAAGTAACCAATAACCGACAGAGAGGTAATAATTTCCTAGTAAATTTTACCCCTACCAAATCATATGATTTAAAGCCATCTTGGGCAAAGTGACTGTGTCTGTTACGAGATACTACAGAGTGGTATCAATTTATAATATAACATTTGAGTTTGTCTTTGAAGTAACCAATAACCAACAGGGAGGTAATAATTTCCTAGTAAATTTTACCCCCTACCAAATCTTCGGATTTAAAGTCATCTTCGCCAAAGTGACCGTGTCTGTTAAGATATACTACAGAGTTGTATCAATTTATAAAATACGATTTGAGTTTGTCTTTGAAGTAACCAATAAATGACAGGAAGGTAATAATTTCCTAGGAAATTTTCCCCCCCTACCAAATCATCGGATTTAAAGCCATCTTGACCAAAGTGACTGTGTCTGTTAAGAGATACTAGAGAGTGGTATTAATTTATATTATAAAATTTGAGTTTGTCTTTGAAGTAACCAATAGCCGATAGGGAGGTAATAATTTCCTAGGTAATTTTAACCGCCCTACCAAATGTTCGTATGTAAAGCCATCTTGGCGAAAGCGACTGTGTCTGTTAAGAGATACTACAGAGTGGTATCAATTTATAATATAAGATTTGAGTTTGTCTTTGAAGTAACCAATAGCCGACCGGGAGGTAATAATCTCCTAGTAAATTTTACCCCTACCAAATCTTCGGATTTAAAGTCATCTTGGCCGAAGTGACCGTGTCTGTTAAGAGATACTACAGAGTTGTATCAATTTATAATATAAGATTTGAGTTTGTCTTTAAGTAACCAATAAATGACAGGGAGGTAATAATTTCCTAGGAAATTTTTATTTCCCTACCAAATCTTCGTATTAAAGCCATCTTGGCCAAAGTGACTGTGTCTGTTAAGAGATACTACAGACTGGTATTAATTTGTAATATAACATTTGAGTTTGTCTTTGAAGTAATCAATAACCGACTGGGGATATTAATTTCCTAGGAAATTTTTACCCTCCTTCCAAATCTTTAGATTTAAAGCCATCTTGGTCAAAGCGACTGTGTCTGTTAAGAGGTACTACGGAGTGCTATCTATTTGTAATGTAACATTTGAGTTTGTCATTGAAGTAAAAAATAGCCGACAGGGAGGTAATAATTTGCTAGGTAATTTTTACCCCTTTACCAAATATTTGTATTTAAAGCCATCTTGGCCAAAGTGACTGTGTCTGTTAAGAGATACTACACAGTGGTATCAGTTTATAATATAACCCTTGAGTTTGCCTTTGAAGTAAAAAATAACCGACAGGGGATAATAATTTCCTAGGAAATTTTTACCCTCCTTCCAAATCTTTGGATTTAAAGCCATCTTGGTTAATGCGACTGTGTCAGTTAAGAGATACTACAGAGTGGTATCAATTTATAATATAACATTTAGCTTGTCATTGAAGTAACCAATAACCGACAAGGATATAATAATTTTCTAAGAAATTTTTACACCTTTACCAAGTCTTCAGATTTAAAGCCATCTTGGCCAAAGTGACTGTGTCCGTTAAGAGATACTACGGAGTTGTATCAATTTATAATGTAACATTTGAGTTTGTCTTTGAAGTAACCAATAACCGACAGTAAGGTAATAATTTCCTAGCAAATTTTTACCCCCCTACCAAATCTTCGGATTTAAAGCCATCTTAACCAAAGCGACTGCGTCTGTTAAGAGATACTACACAGTGGTATTAATTTATAATATAACATTTGAGTTTGTCTTTAAAGTAACCAATAGCAAACAGGGAGGTAATAATTTGCTAGGTAATTTTTACCCCCTTACTAAATATTCGTATTTAAAGCCATCTTGGCCAAAGTGACTGTGTCTGTTAAGAGATACTACACAGTGGTATCAATTTATAATATAACCTTTGAGTTTGTCTTTGAAGTAACATGTTACCGACAGGGAGGTAATAATTTCCTAGCAAATTTTTACCCCCCTAACAAATCTTCGGATTTGAAGCCATCTTGACCAAAGCGACTGCGTCTGTTAAGAGATACTACAGAGTGGTATTAATTTATAATATAACATTTGAGTGTGTCTTTGAAGTAACCAATAGCAAACAGGGAGGTAATAATTTGCGAGGTAATTTTTACCCCCTTACCAAATATTCGTATTTAAAGCCATCTTGGCCAAAGTGACTGTGTCTGTTAAGAGATACTACACAGTGGTATCAATTTATAATATAACCTTTGAGTTTGTCTTTGAAGTAACATGTTACCGACAGGGAGGTAATAATTTCCTAGGAAATTTTAACCGCCCTACCAAATGTTCGTATGTAAAGCCATCTTGGCGAAAGCGACTGTGTCTGTTAAGAGATACTAGAGAGTGGTATCAATTTATAATATAATATTTGAGTTTGTCTTTGAAGTAACCAATAGCCGACCGGGAGGTAATAATTTCCTAGTAAATTTTACCCCCTACCAAATCTTCGGATTTAAAGTCATCTTGGCCGAAGTGACCGTGTCTGTTAAGAGATACGACAGAGTTGTATCAATTTATAATATAAGATTTGAGTTTGTCTTTGAAGTAACCAATAAATGACAGGGAGGTAATAATTTCCTAGGAAATTTTTATTTCCCTACCAAATTTTCATATTAAAGCCATCTTGGCCAAAGTGACTGTGTCTGTTAAGAGATACTACAGACTGGTATTAATTTATAATATAACATTTGAGTTTGTATTTGAAGTAATCAATAACCGACTAGGGATAACAATTTCCAAGGAAATTTTTACCCTCCTACCAAATCTTTGGATTTAAAGCCATCTTGGTCAAAGCGACTGTGTCTGTTAAGAGATACTACAGATTGGTATCAATTTATATTATAACATTTAATTTGTCTTTGAAGTAACCAATAACCGACAAGGATATAATAATTATCTGAGAAATTTTTACCCCTTTACTAAATCTTCAGATTTAAAGCCATCTTGGCCAAAGCGACTGTGTCTGTTAAGAGATACTACCGAGTGGTATTAATTTATAATATAACATTTGAGTTTGTCATTGAAGTAAACAATAGCCGACAGGGAGGTAATAATTTGCTAGGTAATTTTTACCCCTTTACCAAATATTCGTATTTAAGGCCATCTTGGCCAAAGTGACTGTGTCTGTTAAGAGATACTACAGAGTGGTATTAATTTATAATATAACATTTGAGTTTGTCTTTGAAGTAACCAATAGCAAACAGGGAGGTAATAATTTGCTAGGTAATTTTTACCCCTTTACCAAATATTCGTATTTAAAGCCATCTTGGCCAAAGTGACTGTGTCTGTTAAGAGATACTACACAGTGGTATCAATTTATAATATAACCTTTGAGTTTGTCTTTCAAGTAACATGTACCTGACAGGGAGGTAATAATTTCCTAGCAAATTTTTACCCCCCTACCAAATCTTCGGATTTAAAGCCATCTTGACCAAAGCGACTGTTTCTGTTAAGAGATACTACAAAGTGGTATTAATTTATAATATAACATATGCGTTTGTCTTTGAAGTAACCAATAGCAGACAGGGAGGTAATAATTTGCTAGGTAATTTTTACCCCTTTACCAAATATTCGTATTTATTGCCATCTTGGCCAAAGTGACTGTGTCTGTTAAGAGATACTACACAGTGGTATCAATTTGTAGTATAACATTTGAGTTTGTCTTTGAAGTAACCAATAACCGACAGGGTGTTAATATTTTCCTAGGAAATTTTTCCCCCCCTACCAAATCTTCGGATTTAAAGCCATCTTGGTCAAAGTGACTGTGCCTGTTAAGAGATACTACGGAGTGGTATCTATTTGTAATGTAACATTTGAGTTTTCTTTGAAGTAATCAATAACCGACAGGGAGGTAATAATTTCTAGGTAATTTTTACCCCCTACCAAATCTTCGTATTTAAAGCCATCTTGCCCAAAGTGAATGGGTTTCTTTTAGAGATACTACAGAGTGATATCTATTTATAATATAACATTACAGTTTTTCTTTGAGGTAACCAATAGCCGACAGGGAGGTAATAATTTCCTAGGAAATTTTTACCCCCTAGCAAATCTTCGTATTTAAAGCCATCTTGGCCAAAGTGACTGTGTCTGTTAAGAGATGCTACACAGTGGTATCAATTTATAATATTACATTTGAGTTTGTCTTTGAAGTAACCAATAGCCGACAGGGTGTTAATAATTTCCTAGGAAATTTTCCCCCCCCTTACAAATGTTCGGATTTAAACCCATCTTGGTCAAAGTGACTGTGTGTTAAGAGATACTACAGAATGGTATCGATTTATAATATAACATTTGAGTTTGTCTTTGAAGTAACCAATAACCGAAAGGGGATAATAATCTCCTAGGAAAATCTTACCCCCCTTTCCAAATATTTGGTTTTAAAGCCATCTTGGTCAAAGCGACTGTGTCTGTTAAGAGATACTACAGAGTGGTATCAATTTATAATATAACATTTAGTTTGTCTTTGAAGTAACAAATAGCCGACAGGGAGGTAATAATTTCCTAGGAAATTTTACCGCCTACCAAATCTTTAGATTTAAAGTCATCTTGGCCATATTGACTGTGTCTGTTAAGAGATACTACAGAGTGGTATTAATTTATATTATAACATTTGAATTTGTCTTTGAAGTAACCAATAGCCGACAGGGAGGTAATAATTTCCTAGGAAATTTTAACCCCCCTACCAAATCTTCGTATGTAAAACCATCTTGGCCAAAGTGACTGTGTCTGTTAAGAGATACTCCAGAGTGGTATCAATTTATAACATTTGTGTTTGTCATTGAAGTAACCAATAGCCGGCAGGGAGGTAATAATTTCCTAGGAAAATTTTACACCCTACCAAAATTTCTGATTTAATCCCATCTTGGCCAAAGTGACCGTGTCTGTTAAGATATACTACAGAGTTGTATTAATTTATATTATAACATTTGAGTTTGTCTTTGAAGTAACCAATAGCCGATAGGGAGGTAATAATTTCCTAGGAAATTTTAACCGCCTTACCAAATGTTCGTATGTAAAGCCATCTTGGCGAAAGCGACTGTGTCTGTTAAGAGATACTACAGAGTGGTATTAATTTATATTATAACATTTGAGTTTGTCTTTGAAGTAACCAATAGCCGATAGGGAGGTAATAATTTCCTAGGAAATTTTAACCGCCCTACCAAATGTTCGTATGTAAAGCCATCTTGGCGAAAGCGACTGTGTCTGTTAAGAGATACTACAGAGTGGTATCAATTTATAATATAACATTTGAGTTTGTCTTTGAAGTAACCAACAGCCGACCGGGAGGTAATAATTTCCTAGTAAATTTTACCCCCTACCAAATCTTCGGATTTAAAGCCATCTTGGCCGAAGTGACCGTGTCTGTTAAGAGATACTACAGAGTTGTATCAATTTATAATATAAGATTTGAGTTTGTCTTTGAAGTAACCAATAAATGACAGGGAGGTAATAATTTCCTAGGAAATTTTTATTTCCCTACCAATTCTTCGTATTAAAGCCACCTTGGCCAAAGTGACTGTGTCTGTTAAGAGATATTACAGACTGGTATTAATTTATAATATAACATTTGAGTTTGTCTTTCAAGTAATCAATAACCGACTAGGGATAATAATTTCCTAGGAAATATTTACCCTCCTTCCAAATCTTTGGATTTAAAGCCATCTTGGTCAAAGCGACTGTGTCTGTTAAGAGATACTACAGAGTTGTGTTAATTTATAATATAACATTTGAGTTTGTCTTTGAAGTAACCAATAACCGACAAGGATATAATAATTATCTGAGAAATTTTTACCCCTTTACCAAATCTTCAGATTTAAAGCCATCTTGGCCAGACTGTGTCTGCTAAGAGATACTACGGATTTGTATCAATTTATAATGTAACATTTGAGTTTGTCTTTGAAGTAACCAATTACCGAAAGTAAGGTAATAATTTTCTAGCAAATTTTTACCCTCCTACCAAATCTTCGGATTTAAAGCCATCTTGGCCAAAGCGACTGTGTCTGTTAAGAGATACTACCGAGTGGTATTAATTTATAATATAACATTTGAGTTTGTCATTGAAGTAAACAATAGCCGACAGGGAGGTAATAATTTGCTAGGTAATTTTTACCCCTTTACCAAATATTCGTATTTAAAGCCATCTTGGCCAAAGTGACTGTGTCTGTTAAGAGATACTACACAGTGGTATTAGTTTATAATATAACCTTTGAGTTTGTCTTTGAAGTAACCAATAACCGACATGGAGGTAATAATTTCCTAGGAAATTTTTACCCCCTACCAAATCTTATGATTTAAAGCCATCTTGGCCAAAGTGACTTTGTATGTTAGGAGACTGCAGAGTTGTATCAATTTATAATATAATATTTGGGTTTGTCTTTGAAATAACCAATAACCGACAGGGAGGTAAGAATTTTCAAAAAAATTTTACCCCCTATAAAATCTTTGGATTTAAAGACATCTTGCCCAAAGTGACTGTGTCTGTTAAGAGATTACTACGCAGTGGTATCAATTTATAATGTAACATTTGAGTTTGCTTTGAAGTAACCAATAACCGACAGGGAGGTAATAATTCCCTAGGAAATTTTTACCCCCCTACCAAATATTCGGATTTAAAGCCATCTTGACAAAAGTGACTGTGTCTGTTAGGAGATACTACAGAGTGGTATCAATTTATAATGTAAGATTTGAGTTTGTCTTTGAAGTAACCAATAACCGACAGTAAGGTAATAATTTCCCAGCAAATTTTTACCCCCCTACCAAATCTTCGGATATAAAGCCATCTTGACCAAAGCGACTGTGTCTGTTAAGAGATACTACAGAGTGGTATTAATTTATAATATAACATTTGAGTTTGTCTTTGAAGTAACCAATAGCAAACAAGGAGGTAATAATTTGCTAGGTAATTTTTACCCCTTTACTAAATATTCGTATTTAAAGCCATCTTGTCCAAAGTGACTGTGTCTGTTAAGAGATACTACACAGTGGTATCAATTTGTAGTATAACATTTGAGTTTGTCTTTGAAGTAACCAATAACCGACAGGGTGTTAATAATTTCCTAGGAAATTTTTCCCCCTCTACCAAATCTTCGGATTTAAAGCCATCTTGGTCAAAGTGACTGTGCCTGTTAAGAGATACTACGGAGTGGTATCTATTTGTAATGTAACATTTGAGTTTTCTTTGAAGTAATCAATAACCGACAGGGAGGTAATAATTTCTAGGTAATTTTTACCCCCTACCAAATCTTCGTATTTTAAGCCATCTTGCCCAAAGTGAATGTGTTTTTTTTAGAGATACTACAGAGTGATATCTATTTATAATATAACATTACAGTTTTTCTTTGAGGTAACCAATAGCCGACAGGGAGGTAATAATTTCCTAGGAAATTTTTACCCCCCTAGCAAATCTTCGTATTTAAAGCCATCTTGGCCAAAGTGACTGTGTCTGTTAAGAGATACTACACAGTGGTATCAATTTATAATATTACATTTGAGTTTGTCTTTGAAGTAACCAATAGCCGACAGGATGTTA
The DNA here is from genome assembly GCF_964235325.1 of Thermobia domestica. NCBI lineage: Eukaryota > Metazoa > Arthropoda > Insecta > Zygentoma > Lepismatidae > Thermobia > Thermobia domestica. The sequence goes on along the minus strand of NW_027656205.1, from coordinate 11,523 downwards.
AGAATTTCCTAGGAAATTTTTCCCCCCCTACCAAATGTTCGGATTTAAACCCATCTTGGTCAAAGTGACTGTGTGTTAAGAGATACTACAGAATGGTATCGATTTATAATATAACATTTGAGTTTGTCTTTGAAGTAACCAATAACCGAAAGGGGATAATAATCTTCTAGGAAAATCTTACTTCCCTTTCCAAATCTTTGGTTTTAAAGCCATCGTGGTCAAAGCGACTGTGTCTGTTAAGAGATACTACAGAGTGGTATCAATTTATAATATAACATTTAGTTTGTCTTTGAAGTAACAAATAGCCGACAGGGAGGTAATAATTTCCTAGGAAATTTTACCGCCTACCAAATCTTTAGATTTAAAGTCATCTTGGCCATATTGACTGTGTCTGTTAAGAGATACTACAGAGTGGTATTAATTTATATTATAACATATGAGTTTGTCTTTGAAGTAACCAATAGCCGACAGGGAGGTAATAATTTCCTAGCAAATGTTAACCCCCTTACCAAATCTTCGTATGTAAATCCATCTTGGCCAAAGTGACTGTGTCTGTTAAGAGATACTCCAGAGTGGTATCAATTTATAACATTTGAGTTTGTCTTTGAAGTAACCAATAGCCGACAGGGAGGTATTAATTTCCTAGGAAAATTTTACCCCCTACCAAAATTTCTGATTTAAAGCCATCTTGGCCAAAGTGACTGTGTCTGTTAAAAGATACAACAGAGTGGTATCAATTTATAATATAACATTTCAGTTTGTCTTTGAACTGACCAATAGCCGACAGGGAGGTAATAATTTCCTATTAAATTTTACCCCCTACAAAATCTTCGGACGTAAATTCATCTTGGCCAAAGTGACCGTGTCTGTTAGCAGATACTATAGAGTGGTATTAATTTATATTATAACATTTAAATTTATCTTTGAAGTAACCAATAACCGACTGGGGATAATAATTTCCTAGGAATTTTTTACCCTCCTTCCAAATCTTGGGATTTAAAGCCATCTTGGTCAAAGCGACTATGTCTGTTAAGAGATACTACAGAGTGGTATCAATTTGTAATATAACATTTAGTTTGTCTTTGAAGTAACCAATAACCGACAAGGATATAATAGTTTTCTAAGAAATTTTTACACCTTTACCAAATCTTCAGATTTAAAGCCATCTTGGCCAAAGTGACTGTGTCCGTTTAGAGATACTACGGAGTTGTATCAATTTATAATGTAACATTTGAGTTTGTTTTTGAAGTAACCAATAGCCGACAGGGAGGTAATAATTTCCTAGGAAATTCCCCCCCCTACCAAATCTTCTGATTTAAAGCCATCTTGGCCAAAATGACAGTGTATGTTAGGAGATACTACAGAGTGGTATCAATTTATAATATAACATTTGAGTTTGTCTTTGAAGTAACAAATAACCAACAGGGAGGTAATAATTTCATAGGAAATTTTACCCCCTACCAAATCTTCGGATTTAAAGTCATCTTGGCCAAAGTGACCGTGTCTGTTAAGATATACTACAGAGTTGTATCAATTTATAAAATAAGATTTGAGTTTGTCTTTGAAGTAACCAATAAATGACAGGAAGGTAATAATTTCCTAGGAAATTTTCCCCCCCCTACCAAATCATCGGATTTAAAGCCATCTTGACCAAAGTGACTGTGTCTGTTAATAGATACTACAGAGTGATATTAATTTATATTATAACATTTGAGTTTGTCTTTGAAGTAATCAATAACCGACTGGGGATATTAATTTCCTAGGAAATTTTTACACTCCTTCCAAATCATTAGATTTAAAGCCATCTTGGTCAAAGCGACTGTGTCTGTTAAGAGGTACTACGGAGTGGTATCTATTTGTAATGTAACATTTGAGTTTGACATTGAAGTAAAAAATAGCCGACAGGGAGGTAATAATTTGCTAGGTAATTTTTACCCCTTTACCAAATATTTGTATTTAAAGCCATCTTGGCCAAAGTGACTGTGTCTGTTAAGAGATACTACACAGTGGTATCAGTTTATAATATAACCCTTGAGTTTGTCTTTGAAGTAAAAAATAACCGACAGGGGATAATAATTTCCTAGGAAATTTTTACCCTCCTTCCAAATCTTTGGATTTAAAGCCATCTTGGTTAATGCGACTGTGTCAGTTAAGAGATACTACAGAGTGGTATCAATTTATAATATAACATTTAGCTTGTCATTGAAGTAACCAATAACCGACAAGGATATAATAATTTTCTAAGAAATTTTTACACTTTTACCAAGTCTTCAGATTTAAAGCCATCTTGGCCAAAGTGACTGTGTCCGTTAAGAGATACTACGGAGTTGTATTAATTTATAATATAACATTTGAGTTTGTCTTTGAAGTAACCAATAGCAAACAGGGAGGTAATAATTTGCTAGGTAATTTTTACCCCCTTACCAAATATTCGTATTTAAAGCCATCTTGGCCAAAGTGACTGTGTCTGTTAAGAGATACTACACAGTGGTATCAATTTATAATATAACCTTTGAGTTTGTCTTTGAAGTAACACGTTACCGACAGGGAGGTAATAATTTCCTAGCAAATTTTTACCCCCCTAACAAATCTTCGGATTTAAAGCCATCTTGACCAAAGCAACTGTGTCTGTTAAGAGATACTACCAAGTGGTATTAATTTATAATATAACATTTGAGTTTCTCTTTGAAGTAACCAATAGCAAACAGGGAGGTAATAATTTGCTAGATAATTTTTACCCCTTTACCAAATATTCGTATTTAAAGCCATCTTGGCCAAAGTGACTGTGTCTGTTAAGAGATACTACACAGTGGTATCAATTTGTAGTATAACATTTGAGTTTGTCTTTGAAGTAACCAATAACCGACAGGGTGTTAATAATTTCCTAGGAAATTTTCCCCCCCCCTTACCAAATCTTCGGATTTAAAGCCATCTTGGTCAAAGGGACTGTGCCTGTTAAGAGATACTACGGAGTGGTATCTATTTGTAATGTAACATTTGAGTTTTCTTTGAAGTAATCAATAACCGACAGGGAGGTAATAATTTCTAGGTAATTTTTACCCCCTACCAAATCTTCGTGTTTAAAGCCATCTTGCCCAAAGTGAATGTGTTTTTTTTAGAGATACTACAGAGTGATATCTATTTATAATATAACATTACAGTTTTTCTTGAGGTAACCAATAGCCGACAATGAGGTAATAATTTCCTAGGAAATTTTTACCCCCCTATCAAATCTTCGTATTAAAGCCATCTTGGCCAAAGTGACTGTGTCTGTTAAGAGATGCTACACAGTGGTATCAATTTATAATATTACATTTGAGTTTGTTTTGAAGTAACCAATAGCCGACAGGGTGTTAATAATTTCCTAGGAAATTTTTCTTCCCCTACCAAATGTTCCGATTTAAACCCATCTTTGTCAAAGTGACTGTGTTTTAAGACATACTACAGAAAGGTATCGATTTATAATATAACATTTGAGTTTGTCTTTGAAGTAACCAATAACCGAAAGGGGATAATAATCTCCTAGGAAAATCTTACCCCCCTTTCCAGATCCTTTGTTTTAAAGCCATCTTGGTCAAAGCGACTGTGTCTGTTTAGAGATACTACAGAGTGGTATCAATTTATAATATAACATTTAGTTTGTCTTTGAAGTAACCAATAGCCCACAGGGAGGTAATAATCTCTTAGGAAATTTTACCGCCTACCAAATCTTTATATTTAAAGTCATCTTGGCCATATTGACTGTGTCTGTTAAGAGATACTACAGAGTGGTATTAATTTATATTATAACATTTGAGTTTGTCTTTGAAGTAACCAATAGCCGACATGGAGGTAATAATTTCCTAGGAAATTTTAACCCCCCTTCCAAATCTTCGTATGTAAACCCATCTTGGCCAAATTGACTGTGTCTGTTAAGAGATACTCCAGAGTGGTATCAATTTATAACATTTGAGTTTGTCTTTGAAGTAAGCAATAGCCGACAGGGAGGTAATAATTTTCTAGGAAAATTTTACCCCCTACCAAAATTTCTGATTTAAAGCCATCTTGGCAAAAGGGACTGTGTCTGTTAAAAGATACAACAGAGTGGTATCAATTTATATTATAACATTTGAGTTTGTCTTTGAACTGACCAATAGCCGACAGGGAGATAATAATTTCCTAGTAAATTTTACCCCCTACAAAATCTTCGGACGTAAATTCATCTTGGCCAAAGTGACCGTGTCTGTTAGGAGATACTATAGAGTGGTATTAATTTATATTGTAACATTTGAGTTTGTCTTTGAAGTAACCAATAACCGACTGGGGATAATAATTTCCTAGGAAATTTTTACCCTCCTTCCAAATCTCTGGATTTAAGGTCATCTTGGTCAAAGCGACTATGTCTGTTAAGAGATACTACAGAGTGGTATCAATTTATCATATAACATTTAGTTTGTCTTTGAAGTAACCAGTAACCGACAAGGATATAATAGTTTTCTAAGAAATTTTTACACCTTTACCAAATCTTCAGATTTAAAGCCATCTTGGCCAAAGTGACTGTGTCCGTTTAGAGATACTACGGAGTTGTATCAATTTATAGTGTAACATTTGAGTTTGTTTTTGAAGTAGCCAATAACCGACAGTAAGATAATAATTTCCTAGCAAATTGTTACCCCCCTACCAAATCTTCGGATTTAAAGCCATCTTGACCAAAGCGACTGTGTCTGTTAAGAGATACTACAGAGTGGTATTAATTTATAATATAACATTTGAGTTTGTCTTTGAAGTAACCAATAGCAAACAGGGAGGTAATAATTTGCTAGGTAATTTTTACCCCTTTACCAAATATTCGTATTTAAAGCCATCTTGGGCAGAGTGTCTGTGTCTGTTAAGAGATACTACACAGTGGTATCAATTTATAATATAACCTTTGAGTTTGTGTTTCAAGTAACCAATAACCGACAGGGAGGTAATAATCTCCTAGGAAATTTTTACCACGCTACGAAATCTTCGGATTTAAAGCCATCTTGGTCAAAGTGACTGTGTCCGTTAAGAGATACAAAGAATGGTATCAATTTATAATATAACATTTGAGTTTGTCTTTGAAGTAACCAATAACCGACAGGGGATAATAATTTCCTAGGAAATTTTTACCCCCTTTCCAAATCTTTGGATTTAAAGCCATCTTGGTCAAAGCGACTGTGTCTGTTAAGAGATACTACAGAGTGGTATCAATTTAAATATAACATTTATATTGTCTTTGAAGTAACCAATAGCCGACAGGGAGGTAATAATTTCCTAGGAAATTTTTACCCCTTACCAAATCTTCGTATTTAAAGACATCTTGGCCAAAGTGACTGTGTCTGTTAAGAGATACTACAGAGTGGTATCAATTTATAATATAACATTTGAGTTTGTCTTTGAGGGAACCAATAGCCGACAGGGAGGTAATAATTTCCTAGGAAATTTTCACCCCCTACCAAATCTTCTGATTTAAAGCCATCTTGGCCAAAGTGACGGTGTATGTTAGGAGATACTACAGAGTGGTATCAATTTATAATATAACATTTGAGTTTGTCTTTGAAGTAACCAATAACCAACAGGGAGGTAATAATTTCATAGGAAATTTTACCCCCTACCAAATCTTCGGATTTAAAGTCATCTTGGCCAAAGTGACCGTGTCTGTTAAGATATACTACGGGGTGTATCAATTTATAAAATAAGATTTGAGTTTGTCTTTGAAGTAACCAATAAATGACAGGAAGGTAATAATTTCCTAGGAAATTTCCCCCCCTACCAAGTCATCGGATTTAAAGCCATCTTGACCAAAGTGACTGTGTCTGTTAAGAGATACTACATAGTGGTATTAATTTATATTATAACATTTGAGTTTGTCTTTGAAGTAACCAATAGCCGATAGGGAGGTAATAATTTCCTAGGAAATTTTAACCCCCCTACCAAATATTCGTATGTAAAGCCATCTTGGCGAAAGCGACTGTGTCTGTTAAGAGATACTACAAAGTGGTATCAATTTATAATATAACATTTGAGTTTGTCTTTGAAGTAACCAATAGCCGACCGGGAGGTAATAATTTCCTAGGAAATTTTTAGCCCCTACCAAATCTTCGGATTTAAAGTCATCTTGGCCGAAGTGACCGTGTCTGTTAAGAGATACTACAGAGTTGTATCAATTTATAATATAAGATTTGAGTTTGTCTTTGAAGTAACCAATAAATGACAGGGAGGTAATAATTTCCTAGGAAATTTTTATTTCCCTACCAAATCTTCGTATTAAAGCCATCTTGGCCAAAGTGACTGTGTCTGTTAAGATATACTACAGACTGGTATTAATTTGTAATATAACATTTGAGTTTGTCTTTGAAGTAATCAATAACCGACAGGGGATAATAATTTCCTAGGAAATTTTTACCCTCCTTCCAAATCTTTGGATTTAAAGCCATCTTGGTCAATGCGACTGTGTCTGTTAAGAGGTACTAAGGAGTGGTATCAATTTATAATATAACATTTAGTTTGTCTTTGAAGTAACCAATAACCGACAAGGATATAATAATTATCTGAGAAATTTTTACCCCTTTACCAAATCTTCAGATTTAAAGCCATCTTGGCCAGACTGTGTCTGCTAAGAGATACTACGGAGTTGTATCAATTTATAATGTAACATTTGAGTTTGTCTTTGAAGTAACCAATAACCGACAGTACGGTAATAATTTTCTAGCAAATTTTTGCCCTCCTACCAAATCTTCGGATTTAAAGCCATCTTGGCCAAAGCGACTTTGTTTGTTAGTAGAGACTGCAGAGTTGTATCAATTTATAATATAATATTTGGGTTTGTCTTTGAAATAACCAATAACCGACAGGGAGGTAATAATTTTCAAAAAAAATTTACCCCCTATAAAATCTTTGGATTTAAAGACATCTTGGCCAAAGTGACTGTGTCTGTTAAGAGATTACTACGCAATGGTATCAATTTATAATGTAACATTTGAGTTTGCTTTGAAGTAACCAATAACCGACCGGGAGGTAATAATTTCCTAGGTAATTTTTACCCGTCTTCCAAATCTTCGTATTTAAAGCCATCTGGGCCAAAGTCAATGTGTCTGTTAAGAGATACTACAGAGTGGTATCAATTTATAATATAACATTTGAGTATGTATTTGAAGTAACCAAAAATGACAGGGAGGTAATAATCCCCTAGGAAATTTTTACCCCCCTACCAAATCTTCGGATTTAAAGCCATCTTGACCAAAGCGACTGTGTCTGTTAAGAGATACTACAGAGTGGTATTAATTTATAATATAACATTTGAGTTTGTCTTTGAAGTAACCAATAGCAAACAGGGAGGTAATAATTTGCTAGGTAATTTTTACCCCTTTACCGAATATTCGTATTTAAAGCCATCTTGGGCAGAGTGTCTGTGTCTGTTAAGAGATACTACACAGTGGTATCAATTTATAATATAACCTTTGAGTTTGTGTTTCAAGTAACCAAAACCGACAGGGAGGTAAAAATCTCCTAGGAAATTTTTACCACGCTACGAAATCTTCGGATTTAAAGCCATCTTGGTCAAAGTGACTGTGTCCGTTAAGAGATACAAAGAATGGTATCAATTTATAATATAACATTTGAGTGTTTCTTTGAAGTAACCAATAACCGACAGGGGATAATAATTTCCTAGGAAATTTTTACCCCCTTTCCAAATCTTTGGATTTAAAGCCATCTTGGTCAAAGCGACTGTGTCTGTTAAGAGATACTACAGAGTGGTATCAATTCAAATATAACATTTATATTGTCTTTGAAGTAACCAATAGCCGACAGGGAGGTAATAATTTCCTAGGAAATTTTTACCCCCTACCAAATCTTCTGATTTAAAGCCATCTTGGCCAAAGTGACGGTGTATGTTAGGAGATACTACAGAGTGGTATCAATTTATAATATAACATTTGAGTTTGTCTTTGAAGTAACCAATAACCAACAGGGAGGTAATAATTTCAGAGGAAATTTTACCCCCTACCAAATCTTCGGATTTAAAGTCATCTTGGCCAAAGTGACCGTGTCTGTTAAGATATACTACAGAGTTGTATCAATTTATAAAATAAGATTTGAGTTTGTCTTTGAAGTAACCCATAAATGACAGGAAGGTAATAATTTCCTAGGAAATTTCCCCCCCTACCAAATCATCGGATTTAAAGCCATCTTGACCAAAGTGACTGTGTCTGTTAAGAGATACTACATAGTGGTATTAATTTATATTATAACATTTGAGTTTGTCTTTGAAGTAACCAATAGCCGATAGGGAGGTAATAATTTCCTAGGAAATTTTAACCCCCCTACCAAATATTCGTATGTAAAGCCATCTTGGCGAAAGCGACTGTGTCTGTTAAGAGATACTACAGAGTGGTACCAATTTATAATATAACATTTGAGTTTGTCTTTGAAGTAACCAATAGCCGACCGGGAGGTAATAATTTCCTAGGAAATTTTTAGCCCCTACCAAATCTTCGGATTTAAAGTCATCTTGGCCGAAGTGACCGTGTCTGTTAAGAGATACTACAGAGTTGTATCAATTTATAATATAAGATTTGAGTTTGTCTTTGAAGTAACCAATAAATGACAGGGAGGTAATAATTTCCTAGGAAATTTTTATTTCCCTACCAAATCTTCGTATTAAAGCCATCTTGGCCAAAGTGACTGTGTCTGTTAAGATATACTACAGACTGGTATTAATTTGTAATATAACATTTGAGTTTGTCTTTGAAGTAATCAATAACCGACAGGGGATAATAATTTCCTAGGAAATTTTTACCCTCCTTCCAAATCTTTGGATTTAAAGCCATCTTGGTCAATGCGACTGTGTCTGTTAAGAGGTACTAAGGAGTGGTATCAATTTATAATATAACATTTAGTTTGTCTTTGAAGTAACCAATAACCGACAAGGATATAATAATTATCTGAGAAATTTTTACCCCTTTACCAAATCTTCAGATTTAAAGCCATCTTGGCCAGACTGTGTCTGCTAAGAGATACTACGGAGTTGTATCAATTTATAATGTAACATTTGAGTTTGTCTTTGAAGTAACCAATAGCCGAGAGTACGGTAGTAATTTTCTAGCAAATTTTTACCCTCCTACCAAATCTTCGGATTTAAAGCCATCTTGGCCAAAGCGACTATGTATGTTAGTAGAGACTGCAGAGTTGTATCAATTTATAATATAATATTTGGGTTTGTCTTTGAAATAACCAATAACCGACAGGGAGGTAATAATTTTCAAAAAAAATTTACCCCCTATAAAATCTTTGGATTTAAAGACATCTTGGCCAAAGTGACTGTGTCTGTTAAGAGATTACTACGCAATGGTATCAATTTATAATGTAACATTTGAGTTTGCTTTGAAGTAACCAATAACCGACCGGGAGGTAATAATTTCCTAGGTAATTTTTACCCGTCTTCCAAATCTTCGTATTTAAAGCCATCTGGGCCAAAGTCAATGTGTCTGTTAAGAGATACTACAGAGTGGTATCAATTTATAATATAACATTTGAGTTTGTATTTGAAGTAACCAAAAATGACAGGGAGGTAATAATCCCCTAGGAAATTTTTACCCCCCTACCAAATATTCGGATTTAAAGCCATCTTGACCAAAGTGACTGTGTCTGTTAGGAGATACTACAGAGTGGTATTAATTTATATTACAACATTTGAGTTTTTCTTTGAAGTAACCAATAACCGACAGGAGATAATAATTTCCTAGGAAATTTTTACCCTCCTTCCAAATCTTTGGATTTAAAGCCATCTTGGTTAATGCGACTGTGTCAGTTAAGAGATACTACAGAGTGGTATCAGTTTATAATATAACATTTAGTTTGTCTTTGAAGTAACCAATAACCGACAAGGATATAATAATTTTCTAAGAAATTTTTACACCTTTACCAAATCTTCAGATTTAAAGCCATCTTGTCCAAAGTGACTGTGTCCGTTAAGAGATACAACGGAGTTGTATCAATTTATAATGTAACATTTGAGTGTGTCTTTGAAGTAACCAATAACCGACAGTAAGGTAATAATTTCCTAGCAAATTTTTACCCCCCTACCAAATCTTCGGATTTAAAGCCATCTTGGTCAAAGCGACTGTGTCTGTTAAGAGATACTACAGAGTGGTATTAATTTATAATATAACATTTGAGTTTGTCTTTGAAGTAACCAATAGCAAACAGGGAGGTAATAATTTGCTAGGTAATTTTTACGCCCTTACCAAATATTCGTATTTAAGGCCATCTTGGCCAAAGTGACTGTGTCTGTTAAGAGATACTACACAGTGGTATCAATTTATAACATAACCTTTGAGTTTGTCTTTGAAGTAACATGTTACCGACAGGGAGGTAATAATTTCCTAGCAAATTTTTACCCTCCTACCAAATCTTCGGATCTAAAGCCATCTTGACCAAAGCGACTGTGTCTGTTAAGAGATACTACAAAGTGGTATTAATTTATAATATAACATTTGAGTTTGTCTTTGAAGTAACCAATAGCAAACAGGGAGGTAATAATTTGTTAGGTAATTTTTACCCCTTTACCAAATATTCGTATTTAAAGCCATCTTGGCCAAAGTGACTGTGTCTGTTAAGAGATACTACACAGTGGTATCAATTTGTAGTATAACGTTTGAGTTTGTCTTTGAAGTAACCAATAACCGACAGGGTGTTAATAATTTCCTAGGAAATTTCCCCCCCCCCTTCCAAATCTTCGGATTTAAAGCCATCTTGGTCAAAGTGACTGTGCCTGTTAAGAGATACTACGGAGCGGTATCTATTTGTAATGTAACATTTGAGTTTTCTTTGAAGTAATCAATAACCGACAGGGAGGTAATAATTTCTAGGTAATTTTTACCCCCTACCAAATCTTCGTGTTTAATGCCATCTTGGCCAAAGTGACTGTGTCCGTTAAGAGATACTACAGAGTGATATCTATTTATAATATAACATTACAGTTTTCCTTGAGGTAACCAATAGCCGAGAGGGAGGTAATAATTTCCTAGGAAATTTTTACCCCCCTAGCAAATCTTCGTATTTAAAGCCATCTTGGTCAAAGAGACTGTGAGTTAAGACATACTACAGAATGGTACCGATTTATAATATAACATTTGAGTTTGTCTTTGAAGTAACCAATAACCGAAAGGGGATAATAATCTCCTAGGAAAATTTACCCCCCTTTCCAAATCTTTGGATTTAAAGCCATCTTGGTCAAAGCGACTGTGTCTGTTAAGAGATACTACACACTGGTATCAATTTACAATATTACATTTGAGTTTGTTTTGAAGTAACCAATAGCCGACAGGGTGTTAAGAATTTCCTAGGAAATTTTTCCCCCCCTACCAAATGTTCGGATTTAAACCCATCTTGGTCAAAGTGACTGTGTGTTAAGACATACTACAGAATGGTATCGATTTATAATATAACGTTTGAGTTTGTCTTTGAAGTAGCCAATAACCGAAAGGGGATAATAATCTCCTAGGAAAATCTTACCCC
>NW_027656204.1:0-139606 GCF_964235325.1 Thermobia domestica | reverse complement strand
ACCTGTTGTTATACATGAAGCAATATAACCCTTGCAGTCTTGATGAGACCACGTGACACTCATCCTAAGTAGAAAAAGTATGTCTTCAAACACGAATTTCTTCACTTTTCTTCTAAACTCAACTAATTGGTATATATATGTTGTTAGGCAAGATCTCAACAATATAACATATGTCATTTTTATATATATTATATTGTTGTGCATTCTTCCTAACTACTGTATATTTAAGGCTATATCTCCGAAACTTCTGAATATATTTTAATGTAATAAAGCTCAAATTGAAGAGCTGTACCCTCTTCATATTCTGACTGCAAGCAGCGCCCCCTACTGTAGAAGGAAAGTTATCTTGTGCATATCATGTTTGGTACTCTTTTATTCATTTTACACTATATAAACGATTTTATTCCATGATATGTCTCATTGCCTCATAACAATATGGCTGACCAATGACAACCGAGGAATAAGGACATGTACCGTTCAGAACTACATACAGCGCATTCGCTAATTGGCGCACTTTCTTCATTTTTTGAAAAACAAATAAAATTTTTATACTATGGGTTTGAATTTTGCATCACCCTGTATATGTTTTCCATACAACAACCAAATATACTACCTAAGAATTGCAAACATGATAAAATGGTAAGAAAATCTACACATTACAACAAAAAATTTTAAAAAATGAAGATAGTACCTGTTGTTATACATGAAGCAATATAACCCTTGCAGTCTTGATGAGACCACGTGACACTCATCCTAAGTAGAAAAAGTATGTCTTCAAACACGAATTTCTTCACTTTTCTTCTAAACTCAACTAATTGGTATATATATGTTGTTAGGCAACATCTCAACAATATAACATATGTCATTTTTATATATATTATATTGTTGTGCATTCTTCCTAACTACTGTATATTTAAGGCTATATCTCCGAAACTTCTGAATATATTTTAATGAAATAAAGCTCAAATTGAAGAGCTGTACCCTCTTCATATTCTGACTGCAAGCAGCGCCCCCTACTGTAGAAGGAAAGTTATCTTGTGCATATCATGTTTGGTACTCTTTTATTCATTTTACACTATATAAACGATTTTATTCCATGATATGTCTCATTGCCTCATAACAATATGGCTGACCAATGACAACCGAGGAATAAGGACATGTACCGTTCAGAACTACATACAGCGCATTCGCTAATTGGCGCACTTTCTTCATTTTTTGAAAAACAAATAAAATTTTTATTCTATGGGTTTGAATTTTGCATCACCCTGTATATGTTTTCCATATAACAACCAAATATACTACCTAAGAATTGCAAACATGATAAAATGGTAAGAAAATCTACACATTACAACAAAAAATTTTAAAAAATGAAGATAGTACCTGTTGTTATACATGAAGCAATATAACCCTTGCAGTCTTGATGAGACCACGTGACACTCATCCTAAGTAGAAAAAGTATGTCTTCAAACACGAATTTCTTCACTTTTCTTCTAAACTCAACTAATTGGTATATATATGTTGTTAGGCAACATCTCAACAATATAACATATGTCATTTTTATATATATTATATTGTTGTGCATTCTTCCTAACTATTGTATATTTAAGGCTATATCTCCGAAACTTCTGAATATATTTTAATGTAATAAAGCTCAAATTGAAGAGCTGTACCCTCTTCATATTCTGACTGCAAGCAGCGCCCCCTACTGTAGAAGGAAAGTTATCTTGTGCATATCATATTTGGTACTCTTTTATTCATTTTACACTATATAAACGATTTTATTCCATGATATGTCTCATTGCCTCATAACAATATGGCTGACCTATGACAACCGAGGAATAAGGACATGTACCGTTCAGAACTACATACAGCGCATTCGCTAATTGGCGCACTTTCTTCATTTTTTGAAAAACAAATAAAATTTTTATACTATGGGTTTGAATTTTGCATCACCCTGTATATGTTTTCCATACAACAACCAAATATACTACCTAAGAATTGCAAACATGATAAAATGGTAAGAAAATCTACACATTACAACAAAAAATTTTAAAAAATGAAGATAGTACCTGTTGTTATACATGAAGCAATATAACCCTTGCAGTCTTGATGAGACCACGTGACACTCATCCTAAGTAGAAAAAGTATGTCTTCAAACACGAATTTCTTCACTTTTCTTCTAAACTCAACTAATTGGTATATATATGTTGTTAGGCAACATCTCAACAATAAAACATATGTCATTTTTATAGATATTATATTGTTGTGCATTCTTCCTAACTACTGTATATTTAAGGCTATATCTCCGAAACTTCTGAATATATTTTAATGTAATAAAGCTCAAATTGAAGAGCTGTACCCTCTTCATATTCTGACTGCAAGCAGCGCCCCCTACTGTAGAAGGAAAGTTATCTTGTGCATATCATGTTTGGTACTCTTTTATTCATTTTACACTATATAAACGATTTTATTCCATGATATGTCTCATTGCCTCATAACAATATGGCTGACCAATGACAACCGAGGAATAAGGACATGTACCGTTCAGAACTACATACAGCGCATTCGCTAATTGGCGCACTTTCTTCATTTTTTGAAAAACAAATAAAATTTTTATACTATGGGTTTGAATTTTGCATCACCCTGTATATGTTTTCCATACAACAACCAAATATACTACCTAAGAATTGCAAACATGATAAAATGGTAAGAAAATCTACACATTACAACAAAAAATTTTAAAAAATGAAGATAGTACCTGTTGTTATACATGAAGCAATATAACCCTTGCAGTCTTGATGAGACCACGTGACACTCATCCTAAGTAGAAAAAGTATGTCTTCAAACACGAATTTCTTCACTTTTCTTCTAAACTCAACTAATTGGTATATATATGTTGTTAGGCAACATCTCAACAATAAAACATATGTCATTTTTATAGATATTATATTGTTGTGCATTCTTCCTAACTACTGTATATTTAAGGCTATATCTCCGAAACTTCTGAATATATTTTAATGTAATAAAGCTCAAATTGAAGAGCTGTACCCTCTTCATATTCTGACTGCAAGCAGCGCCCCCTACTGTAGAAGGAAAGTTATCTTGTGCATATCATGTTTGGTACTCTTTTATTCATTTTACACTATATAAACGATTTTATTCCATGATATGTCTCATTGCCTCATAACAATATGGCTGACCAATGACAACCGAGGAATAAGGACATGTACCGTTCAGAACTACATACAGCGCATTCGCTAATTGGCGCACTTTCTTCATTTTTTGAAAAACAAATAAAATTTTTATACTATGGGTTTGAATTTTGCATCACCCTGTATATGTTTTCCATACAACAACCAAATATACTACCTAAGAATTGCAAACATGATAAAATGGTAAGAAAATCTACACATTACAACAAAAAATTTTAAAAAATGAAGATAGTACCTGTTGTTATACATGAAGCAATATAACCCTTGCAGTCTTGATGAGACCACGTGACACTCATCCTAAGTAGAAAAAGTATGTCTTCAAACACGAATTTCTTCACTTTTCTTCTAAACTCAACTAATTGGTATATATATGTTGTTAGGCAACATCTCAACAATATAACATATGTCATTTTTATATATATTATATTGTTGTGCATTCTTCCTAACTACTGTATATTTAAGGCTATATCTCCGAAACTTCTGAATATATTTTAATGTAATAAAGCTCAAATTGAAGAGCTGTACCCTCTTCATATTCTGACTGCAAGCAGCGCCCCCTACTGTAGAAGGAAAGTTATCTTGTGCATATCATGTTTGGTACTCTTTTATTCATTTTACACTATATAAACGATTTTATTCCATGATATGTCTCATTGCCTCATAACAATATGGCTGACCAATGACAACCGAGGAATAAGGACATGTACCGTTCAGAACTACATACAGCGCATTCGCTAATTGGCGCACTTTCTTCATTTTTTGAAAAACAAATAAAATTTTTATACTATGGGTTTGAATTTTGCATCACCCTGTATATGTTTTCCATACAACAACCAAATATACTACCTAAGAATTGCAAACATGATAAAATGGTAAGAAAATCTACACATTACAACAAAAAATTTTAAAAAATGAAGATAGTACCTGTTGTTATACATGAAGCAATATAACCCTTGCAGTCTTGATGAGACCACGTGACACTCATCCTAAGTAGAAAAAGTATGTCTTCAAACACGAATTTCTTCACTTTTCTTCTAAACTCAACTAATTGGTATATATATGTTGTTAGGCAAGATCTCAACAATATAACATATGTCATTTTTATATATATTATATTGTTGTGCATTCTTCCTAACTACTGTATATTTAAGGCTATATCTCCGAAACTTCTGAATATATTTTAATGTAATAAAGCTCAAATTGAAGAGCTGTACCCTCTTCATATTCTGACTGCAAGCAGCGCCCCCTACTGTAGAAGGAAAGTTATCTTGTGCATATCATGTTTGGTACTGTTTTATTCATTTTACACTATATAAACGATTTTATTCCATGATATGTCTCATTGCCTCATAACAATATGGCTGACCAATGACAACCGAGGAATAAGGACATGTACCGTTCAGAACTACATACAGCGCATTCGCTAATTGGCGCACTTTCTTCATTTTTTGAAAAACAAATAAAATTTTTATACTATGGGTTTGAATTTTGCATCACCCTGTATATGTTTTCCATACAACAACCAAATATAATACCTAAGAATTGCAAACATGATAAAATGGTAAGAAAATCTACACATTACAACAAAAAATTTTAAAAAATGAAGATAGTACCTGTTGTTATACATGAAGCAATATAACCCTTGCAGTCTTGATGAGACCACGTGACACTCATCCTAAGTAGAAAAAGTATGTCTTCAAACACGAATTTCTTCACTTTTCTTCTAAACTCAACTAATTGGTATATATATGTTGTTAGGCAACATCTCAACAATATAACATATGTCATTTTTATATATATTATATTGTTGTGCATTCTTCCTAACTACTGTATATTTAAGGCTATATCTCCGAAACTTCTGAATATATTTTAATGTAATAAAGCTCAAATTGAAGAGCTGTACCCTCTTCATATTCTGACTGCAAGCAGCGCCCCCTACTGTAGAAGGAAAGTTATCTTGTGCATATCATGTTTGGTACTCTTTTATTCATTTTACACTATATAAACGATTTTATTCCATGATATGTCTCATTGCCTCATAACAATATGGCTGACCAATGACAACCGAGGAATAAGGACATGTACCGTTCAGAACTACATACAGCGCATTCGCTAATTGGCGCACTTTCTTCATTTTTTGAAAAACAAATAAAATTTTTATACTATGGGTTTGAATTTTGCATCACCCTGTATATGTTTTCCATACAACAACCAAATATACTACCTAAGAATTGCAAACATGATAAAATGGTAAGAAAATCTACACATTACAACAAAAAATTTTAAAAAATGAAGATAGTACCTGTTGTTATACATGAAGCAATATAACCCTTGCAGTCTTGATGAGACCACGTGACACTCATCCTAAGTAGAAAAAGTATGTCTTCAAACACGAATTTCTTCACTTTTCTTCTAAACTCAACTAATTGGTATATATATGTTGTTAGGCAACATCTCAACAATATAACATATGTCATTTTTATATATATTATATTGTTGTGCATTCTTCCTAACTACTGTATATTTAAGGCTATATCTCCGAAACTTCTGAATATATTTTAATGTAATAAAGCTCAAATTGAAGAGCTGTACCCTCTTCATATTCTGACTGCAAGCAGCGCCCCCTACTGTAGAAGGAAAGTTATCTTGTGCATATCATGTTTGGTACTCTTTTATTCATTTTACACTATATAAACGATTTTATTCCATGATATGTCTCATTGCCTCATAACAATATGGCTGACCAATGACAACCGAGGAATAAGGACATGTACCGTTCAGAACTACATACAGCGCATTCGCTAATTGGCGCACTTTCTTCATTTTTTGAAAAACAAATAAAATTTTTATACTATGGGTTTGAATTTTGCATCACCCTGTATATGTTTTCCATACAACAACCAAATATACTACCTAAGAATTGCAAACATGATAAAATGGTAAGAAAATCTACACATTACAACAAAAAATTTTAAAAAATGAAGATAGTACCTGTTGTTATACATGAAGCAATATAACCCTTGCAGTCTTGATGAGACCACGTGACACTCATCCTAAGTAGAAAAAGTATGTCTTCAAACACGAATTTCTTCACTTTTCTTCTAAACTCAACTAATTGGTATATATATGTTGTTAGGCAACATCTCAACAATAAAACATATGTCATTTTTATAGATATTATATTGTTGTGCATTCTTCCTAACTACTGTATATTTAAGGCTATATCTCCGAAACTTCTGAATATATTTTAATGTAATAAAGCTCAAATTGAAGAGCTGTACCCTCTTCATATTCTGACTGCAAGCAGCGCCCCCTACTGTAGAAGGAAAGTTATCTTGTGCATATCATGTTTGGTACTCTTTTATTCATTTTACACTATATAAACGATTTTATTCCATGATATGTCTCATTGCCTCATAACAATATGGCTGACCAATGACAACCGAGGAATAAGGACATGTACCGTTCAGAACTACATACAGCGCATTCGCTAATTGGCGCACTTTCTTCATTTTTTGAAAAACAAATAAAATTTTTATACTATGGGTTTGAATTTTGCATCACCCTGTATATGTTTTCCATACAACAACCAAATATACTACCTAAGAATTGCAAACATGATAAAATGGTAAGAAAATCTACACATTACAACAAAAAATTTTAAAAAATGAAGATAGTACCTGTTGTTATACATGAAGCAATATAACCCTTGCAGTCTTGATGAGACCACGTGACACTCATCCTAAGTAGAAAAAGTATGTCTTCAAACACGAATTTCTTCACTTTTCTTCTAAACTCAACTAATTGGTATATATATGTTGTTAGGCAAGATCTCAACAATATAACATATGTCATTTTTATATATATTATATTGTTGTGCATTCTTCCTAACTACTGTATATTTAAGGCTATATCTCCGAAACTTCTGAATATATTTTAATGTAATAAAGCTCAAATTGAAGAGCTGTACCCTCTTCATATTCTGACTGCAAGCAGCGCCCCCTACTGTAGAAGGAAAGTTATCTTGTGCATATCATGTTTGGTACTCTTTTATTCATTTTACACTATATAAACGATTTTATTCCATGATATGTCTCATTGCCTCATAACAATATGGCTGACCAATGACAACCGAGGAATAAGGACATGTACCGTTCAGAACTACATACAGCGCATTCGCTAATTGGCGCACTTTCTTCATTTTTTGAAAAACAAATAAAATTTTTATACTATGGGTTTGAATTTTGCATCACCCTGTATATGTTTTCCATACAACAACCAAATATACTACCTAAGAATTGCAAACATGATAAAATGGTAAGAAAATCTACACATTACAACAAAAAATTTTAAAAAATGAAGATAGTACCTGTTGTTATACATGAAGCAATATAACCCTTGCAGTCTTGATGAGACCACGTGACACTCATCCTAAGTAGAAAAAGTATGTCTTCAAACACGAATTTCTTCACTTTTCTTCTAAACTCAACTAATTGGTATATATATGTTGTTAGGCAACATCTCAACAATATAACATATGTCATTTTTATATATATTATATTGTTGTGCATTCTTCCTAACTACTGTATATTTAAGGCTATATCTCCGAAACTTCTGAATATATTTTAATGAAATAAAGCTCAAATTGAAGAGCTGTACCCTCTTCATATTCTGACTGCAAGCAGCGCCCCCTACTGTAGAAGGAAAGTTATCTTGTGCATATCATGTTTGGTACTCTTTTATTCATTTTACACTTTATAAACGATTTTATTCCATGATATGTCTCATTGCCTCATAACAATATGGCTGACCAATGACAACCGAGGAATAAGGACATGTACCGTTCAGAACTACATACAGCGCATTCGCTAATTGGCGCACTTTCTTCATTTTTTGAAAAACAAATAAAATTTTTATTCTATGGGTTTGAATTTTGCATCACCCTGTATATGTTTTCCATATAACAACCAAATATACTACCTAAGAATTGCAAACATGATAAAATGGTAAGAAAATCTACACATTACAACAAAAAATTTTAAAAAATGAAGATAGTACCTGTTGTTATACATGAAGCAATATAACCCTTGCAGTCTTGATGAGACCACGTGACACTCATCCTAAGTAGAAAAAGTATGTCTTCAAACACGAATTTCTTCACTTTTCTTCTAAACTCAACTAATTGGTATATATATGTTGTTAGGCAACATCTCAACAATATAACATATGTCATTTTTATATATATTATATTGTTGTGCATTCTTCCTAACTATTGTATATTTAAGGCTATATCTCCGAAACTTCTGAATATATTTTAATGTAATAAAGCTCAAATTGAAGAGCTGTACCCTCTTCATATTCTGACTGCAAGCAGCGCCCCCTACTGTAGAAGGAAAGTTATCTTGTGCATATCATATTTGGTACTCTTTTATTCATTTTACACTATATAAACGATTTTATTCCATGATATGTCTCATTGCCTCATAACAATATGGCTGACCTATGACAACCGAGGAATAAGGACATGTACCGTTCAGAACTACATACAGCGCATTCGCTAATTGGCGCACTTTCTTCATTTTTTGAAAAACAAATAAAATTTTTATACTATGGGTTTGAATTTTGCATCACCCTGTATATGTTTTCCATACAACAACCAAATATACTACCTAAGAATTGCAAACATGATAAAATGGTAAGAAAATCTACACATTACAACAAAAAATTTAAAAAAATGAAGATAGTACCTGTTGTTATACATGAAGCAATATAACCCTTGCAGTCTTGATGAGACCACGTGACACTCATCCTAAGTAGAAAAAGTATGTCTTCAAACACGAATTTCTTCACTTTTCTTCTAAACTCAACTAATTGGTATATATATGTTGTTAGGCAACATCTCAACAATATAACATATGTCATTTTTATATATATTATATTGTTGTGCATTCTTCCTAACTACTGCATATTTAAGGCTATATCTCCGAAACTTCTGAATATATTTTAATGTAATAAAGCTCAAATTGAAGAGCTGTACCCTCTTCATATTCTGACTGCAAGCAGCGCCCCCTACTGTAGAAGGAAAGTTATCTTGTGCATATCATGTTTGGTACTCTTTTATTCATTTTACACTATATAAACGATTTTATTCCATGATATGTCTCATTGCCTCATAACAATATGGCTGACCAATGACAACCGAGGAATAAGGACATGTACCGTTCAGAACTACATACAGCGCATTCGCTAATTGGCGCACTTTCTTCATTTTTTGAAAAACAAATAAAATTTTTATACTATGGGTTTGAATTTTGCATCACCCTGTATATGTTTTCCATACAACAACCAAATATACTACCTAAGAATTGCAAACATGATAAAATGGTAAGAAAATCTACACATTACAACAAAAAATTTAAAAAAATGAAGATAGTACCTGTTGTTATACATGAAGCAATATAACCCTTGCAGTCTTGATGAGACCACGTGACACTCATCCTAAGTAGAAAAAGTATGTCTTCAAACACGAATTTCTTCACTTTTCTTCTAAACTCAACTAATTGGTATATATATGTTGTTAGGCAACATCTCAACAATAAAACATATGTCATTTTTATAGATATTATATTGTTGTGCATTCTTCCTAACTACTGTATATTTAAGGCTATATCTCCGAAACTTCTGAATATATTTTAATGTAATAAAGCTCAAATTGAAGAGCTGTACCCTCTTCATATTCTGACTGCAAGCAGCGCCCCCTACTGTAGAAGGAAAGTTATCTTGTGCATATCATGTTTGGTACTCTTTTATTCATTTTACACTATATAAACGATTTTATTCCATGATATGTCTCATTGCCTCATAACAATATGGCTGACCAATGACAACCGAGGAATAAGGACATGTACCGTTCAGAACTACATACAGCGCATTCGCTAATTGGCGCACTTTCTTCATTTTTGGAAAAACAAATAAAATTTTTATACTATGGGTTTGAATTTTGCATCACCCTGTATATGTTTTCCATACAACAACCAAATATACTACCTAAGAATTGCAAACATGATAAAATGGTAAGAAAATCTACACATTACAACAAAAAATTTTAAAAAATGAAGATAGTACCTGTTGTTATACATGAAGCAATATAACCCTTGCAGTCTTGATGAGACCACGTGACACTCATCCTAAGTAGAAAAAGTATGTCTTCAAACACGAATTTCTTCACTTTTCTTCTAAACTCAACTAATTGGTATATATATGTTGTTAGGCAAGATCTCAACAATATAACATATGTCATTTTTATATATATTATATTGTTGTGCATTCTTCCTAACTACTGTATATTTAAGGCTATATCTCCGAAACTTCTGAATATATTTTAATGTAATAAAGCTCAAATTGAAGAGCTGTACCCTCTTCATATTCTGACTGCAAGCAGCGCCCCCTACTGTAGAAGGAAAGTTATCTTGTGCATATCATGTTTGGTACTCTTTTATTCATTTTACACTATATAAACGATTTTATTCCATGATATGTCTCATTGCCTCATAACAATATGGCTGACCAATGACAACCGAGGAATAAGGACATGTACCGTTCAGAACTACATACAGCGCATTCGCTAATTGGCGCACTTTCTTCATTTTTTGAAAAACAAATAAAATTTTTATACTATGGGTTTGAATTTTGCATCACCCTGTATATGTTTTCCATACAACAACCAAATATACTACCTAAGAATTGCAAACATGATAAAATGGTAAGAAAATCTACACATTACAACAAAAAATTTTAAAAAATGAAGATAGTACCTGTTGTTATACATGAAGCAATATAACCCTTGCAGTCTTGATGAGACCACGTGACACTCATCCTAAGTAGAAAAAGTATGTCTTCAAACACGAATTTCTTCACTTTTCTTCTAAACTCAACTAATTGGTATATATATGTTGTTAGGCAACATCTCAACAATATAACATATGTCATTTTTATATATATTATATTGTTGTGCATTCTTCCTAACTATTGTATATTTAAGGCTATATCTCCGAAACTTCTGAATATATTTTAATGTAATAAAGCTCAAATTGAAGAGCTGTACCCTCTTCATATTCTGACTGCAAGCAGCGCCCCCTACTGTAGAAGGAAAGTTATCTTGTGCATATCATGTTTGGTACTCTTTTATTCATTTTACACTATATAAACGATTTTATTCCATGATATGTCTCATTGCCTCATAACAATATGGCTGACCAATGACAACCGAGGAATAAGGACATGTACCGTTCAGAACTACATACAGCGCATTCGCTAATTGGCGCACTTTCTTCATTTTTTGAAAAACAAATAAAATTTTTATACTATGGGTTTGAATTTTGCATCACCCTGTATATGTTTTCCATACAACAACCAAATATACTACCTAAGAATTGCAAACATGATAAAATGGTAAGAAAATCTACACATTACAACAAAAAATTTAAAAAAATGAAGATAGTACCTGTTGTTATACATGAAGCAATATAACCCTTGCAGTCTTGATGAGACCACGTGACACTCATCCTAAGTAGAAAAAGTATGTCTTCAAACACGAATTTCTTCACTTTTCTTCTAAACTCAACTAATTGGTATATATATGTTGTTAGGCAACATCTCAACAATAAAACATATGTCATTTTTATAGATATTATATTGTTGTGCATTCTTCCTAACTACTGTATATTTAAGGCTATATCTCCGAAACTTCTGAATATATTTTAATGTAATAAAGCTCAAATTGAAGAGCTGTACCCTCTTCATATTCTGACTGCAAGCAGCGCCCCCTACTGTAGAAGGAAAGTTATCTTGTGCATATCATGTTTGGTACTCTTTTATTCATTTTACACTATATAAACGATTTTATTCCATGATATGTCTCATTGCCTCATAACAATATGGCTGACCAATGACAACCGAGGAATAAGGACATGTACCGTTCAGAACTACATACAGCGCATTCGCTAATTGGCGCACTTTCTTCATTTTTTGAAAAACAAATAAAATTTTTATACTATGGGTTTGAATTTTGCATCACCCTGTATATGTTTTCCATACAACAACCAAATATACTACCTAAGAATTGCAAACATGATAAAATGGTAAGAAAATCTACACATTACAACAAAAAAATTTAAAAAATGAAGATAGTACCTGTTGTTATACATGAAGCAATATAACCCTTGCAGTCTTGATGAGACCACGTGACACTCATCCTAAGTAGAAAAAGTATGTCTTCAAACACGAATTTCTTCACTTTTCTTCTAAACTCAACTAATTGGTATATATATGTTGTTAGGCAAGATCTCAACAATATAACATATGTCATTTTTATATATATTATATTGTTGTGCATTCTTCCTAACTACTGTATATTTAAGGCTATATCTCCGAAACTTCTGAATATATTTTAATGTAATAAAGCTCAAATTGAAGAGCTGTACCCTCTTCATATTCTGACTGCAAGCAGCGCCCCCTACTGTAGAAGGAAAGTTATCTTGTGCATATCATGTTTGGTACTCTTTTATTCATTTTACACTATATAAACGATTTTATTCCATGATATGTCTCATTGCCTCATAACAATATGGCTGACCAATGACAACCGAGGAATAAGGACATGTACCGTTCAGAACTACATACAGCGCATTCGCTAATTGGCGCACTTTCTTCATTTTTTGAAAAACAAATAAAATTTTTATACTATGGGTTTGAATTTTGCATCACCCTGTATATGTTTTCCATACAACAACCAAATATACTACCTAAGAATTGCAAACATGATAAAATGGTAAGAAAATCTACACATTACAACAAAAAATTTTAAAAAATGAAGATAGTACCTGTTGTTATACATGAAGCAATATAACCCTTGCAGTCTTGATGAGACCACGTGACACTCATCCTAAGTAGAAAAAGTATGTCTTCAAACACGAATTTCTTCACTTTTCTTCTAAACTCAACTAATTGGTATATATATGTTGTTAGGCAACATCTCAACAATATAACATATGTCATTTTTATATATATTATATTGTTGTGCATTCTTCCTAACTATTGTATATTTAAGGCTATATCTCCGAAACTTCTGAATATATTTTAATGTAATAAAGCTCAAATTGAAGAGCTGTACCCTCTTCATATTCTGACTGCAAGCAGCGCCCCCTACTGTAGAAGGAAAGTTATCTTGTGCATATCATATTTGGTACTCTTTTATTCATTTTACACTATATAAACGATTTTATTCCATGATATGTCTCATTGCCTCATAACAATATGGCTGACCTATGACAACCGAGGAATAAGGACATGTACCGTTCAGAACTACATACAGCGCATTCGCTAATTGGCGCACTTTCTTCATTTTTTGAAAAACAAATAAAATTTTTATACTATGGGTTTGAATTTTGCATCACCCTGTATATGTTTTCCATACAACAACCAAATATACTACCTAAGAATTGCAAACATGATAAAATGGTAAGAAAATCTACACATTACAACAAAAAATTTTAAAAAATGAAGATAGTACCTGTTGTTATACATGAAGCAATATAACCCTTGCAGTCTTGATGAGACCACGTGACACTCATCCTAAGTAGAAAAAGTATGTCTTCAAACACGAATTTCTTCACTTTTCTTCTAAACTCAACTAATTGGTATATATATGTTGTTAGGCAACATCTCAACAATATAACATATATCATTTTTATATATATTATATTGTTGTGCATTCTTCCTAACTACTGTATATTTAAGCCTATATCTCCGAAACTTCTGAATATATTTTAATGTAATAAAGCTCAAATTGAAGAGCTGTACCCTCTTCATATTCTGACTGCAAGCAGCGCCCCCTACTGTAGAAGGAAAGTTATCTTGTGCATATCATGTTTGGTACTCTTTTATTCATTTTACACTATATAAACGATTTTATTCCATGATATGTCTCATTGCCTCATAACAATATGGCTGACCAATGACAACCGAGGAATAAGGACATGTACCGTTCAGAACTACATACAGCGCATTCGCTAATTGGCGCACTTTCTTCATTTTTTGAAAAACAAATAAAATTTTTATACTATGGGTTTGAATTTTGCATCACCCTGTATATGTTTTCCATACAACAACCAAATATACTACCTAAGAATTGCAAACATGATAAAATGGTAAGAAAATCTACACATTACAACAAAAAATTTTAAAAAATGAAGATAGTACCTGTTGTTATACATGAAGCAATATAACCCTTGCAGTCTTGATGAGACCACGTGACACTCATCCTAAGTAGAAAAAGTATGTCTTCAAACACGAATTTCTTCACTTTTCTTCTAAACTCAACTAATTGGTATATATATGTTGTTAGGCAACATCTCAACAATATAACATATGTCATTTTTATATATATTATATTGTTGTGCATTCTTCCTAACTACTGTATATTTAAGGCTATATCTCCGAAACTTCTGAATATATTTTAATGTAATAAAGCTCAAATTGAAGAGCTGTACCCTCTTCATATTCTGACTGCAAGCAGCGCCCCCCACTGTAGAAGGAAAGTTATCTTGTGCATATCATGTTTGGTACTCTTTTATTCATTTTACACTATATAAACGATTTTATTCCATGATATGTCTCATTGCCTCATAACAATATGGCTGACCAATGACAACCGAGGAATAAGGACATGTACCGTTCAGAACTACATACAGCGCATTCGCTAATTGGCGCACTTTCTTCATTTTTGGAAAAACAAATAAAATTTTTATACTATGGGTTTGAATTTTGCATCACCCTGTATATGTTTTCCATACAACAACCAAATATACTACCTAAGAATTGCAAACATGATAAAATGGTAAGAAAATCTACACATTACAACAAAAAATTTTAAAAAATGAAGATAGTACCTGTTGTTATACATGAAGCAATATAACCCTTGCAGTCTTGATGAGACCACGTGACACTCATCCTAAGTAGAAAAAGTATGTCTTCAAACACGAATTTCTTCACTTTTCTTCTAAACTCAACTAATTGGTATATATATGTTGTTAGGCAACATCTCAACAATATAACATATGTCATTTTTATATATATTATATTGTTGTGCATTCTTCCTAACTACTGTATATTTAAGGCTATATCTCCGAAACTTCTGAATATATTTTAATGTAATAAAGCTCAAATTGAAGAGCTGTACCCTCTTCATATTCTGACTGCAAGCAGCGCCCCCTACTGTAGAAGGAAAGTTATCTTGTGCATATCATGTTTGGTACTCTTTTATTCATTTTACACTATATAAACGATTTTATTCCATGATATGTCTCATTGCCTCATAACAATATGGCTGACCAATGACAACCGAGGAATAAGGACATGTACCGTTCAGAACTACATACAGCGCATTCGCTAATTGGCGCACTTTCTTCATTTTTTGAAAAACAAATAAAATTTTTATACTATGGGTTTGAATTTTGCATCACCCTGTATATGTTTTCCATACAACAACCAAATATACTACCTAAGAATTGCAAACATGATAAAATGGTAAGAAAATCTACACATTACAACAAAAAATTTTAAAAAATGAAGATAGTACCTGTTGTTATACATGAAGCAATATAACCCTTGCAGTCTTGATGAGACCACGTGACACTCATCCTAAGTAGAAAAAGTATGTCTTCAAACACGAATTTCTTCACTTTTCTTCTAAACTCAACTAATTGGTATATATATGTTGTTAGGCAACATCTCAACAATATAACATATGTCATTTTTATATATATTATATTGTTGTGCATTCTTCCTAACTACTGTATATTTAAGGCTATATCTCCGAAACTTCTGAATATATTTTAATGTAATAAAGCTCAAATTGAAGAGCTGTACCCTCTTCATATTCTGACTGCAAGCAGCGCCCCCTACTGTAGAAGGAAAGTTATCTTGTGCATATCATGTTTGGTACTCTTTTATTCATTTTACACTATATAAACGATTTTATTCCATGATATGTCTCATTGCCTCATAACAATATGGCTGACCAATGACAACCGAGGAATAAGGACATGTACCGTTCAGAACTACATACAGCGCATTCGCTAATTGGCGCACTTTCTTCATTTTTTGAAAAACAAATAAAATTTTTATACTATGGGTTTGAATTTTGCATCACCCTGTATATGTTTTCCATACAACAACCAAATATACTACCTAAGAATTGCAAACATGATAAAATGGTAAGAAAATCTACACATTACAACAAAAAATTTTAAAAAATGAAGATAGTACCTGTTGTTATACATGAAGCAATATAACCCTTGCAGTCTTGATGAGACCACGTGACACTCATCCTAAGTAGAAAAAGTATGTCTTCAAACACGAATTTCTTCACTTTTCTTCTAAACTCAACTAATTGGTATATATATGTTGTTAGGCAACATCTCAACAATAAAACATATGTCATTTTTATAGATATTATATTGTTGTGCATTCTTCCTAACTACTGTATATTTAAGGCTATATCTCCGAAACTTCTGAATATATTTTAATGTAATAAAGCTCAAATTGAAGAGCTGTACCCTCTTCATATTCTGACTGCAAGCAGCGCCCCCTACTGTAGAAGGAAAGTTATCTTGTGCATATCATGTTTGGTACTCTTTTATTCATTTTACACTATATAAACGATTTTATTCCATGATATGTCTCATTGCCTCATAACAATATGGCTGACCAATGACAACCGAGGAATAAGGACATGTACCGTTCAGAACTACATACAGCGCATTCGCTAATTGGCGCACTTTCTTCATTTTTTGAAAAACAAATAAAATTTTTATACTATGGGTTTGAATTTTGCATCACCCTGTATATGTTTTCCATACAACAACCAAATATACTACCTAAGAATTGCAAACATGATAAAATGGTAAGAAAATCTACACATTACAACAAAAAATTTTAAAAAATGAAGATAGTACCTGTTGTTATACATGAAGCAATATAACCCTTGCAGTCTTGATGAGACCACGTGACACTCATCCTAAGTAGAAAAAGTATGTCTTCAAACACGAATTTCTTCACTTTTCTTCTAAACTCAACTAATTGGTATATATATGTTGTTAGGCAAGATCTCAACAATATAACATATGTCATTTTTATATATATTATATTGTTGTGCATTCTTCCTAACTACTGTATATTTAAGGCTATATCTCCGAAACTTCTGAATATATTTTAATGTAATAAAGCTCAAATTGAAGAGCTGTACCCTCTTCATATTCTGACTGCAAGCAGCGCCCCCTACTGTAGAAGGAAAGTTATCTTGTGCATATCATGTTTGGTACTCTTTTATTCATTTTACACTATATAAACGATTTTATTCCATGATATGTCTCATTGCCTCATAACAATATGGCTGACCAATGACAACCGAGGAATAAGGACATGTACCGTTCAGAACTACATACAGCGCATTCGCTAATTGGCGCACTTTCTTCATTTTTTGAAAAACAAATAAAATTTTTATACTATGGGTTTGAATTTTGCATCACCCTGTATATGTTTTCCATACAACAACCAAATATACTACCTAAGAATTGCAAACATGATAAAATGGTAAGAAAATCTACACATTACAACAAAAAATTTTAAAAAATGAAGATAGTACCTGTTGTTATACATGAAGCAATATAACCCTTGCAGTCTTGATGAGACCACGTGACACTCATCCTAAGTAGAAAAAGTATGTCTTCAAACACGAATTTCTTCACTTTTCTTCTAAACTCAACTAATTGGTATATATATGTTGTTAGGCAACATCTCAACAATATAACATATGTCATTTTTATATATATTATATTGTTGTGCATTCTTCCTAACTACTGTATATTTAAGGCTATATCTCCGAAACTTCTGAATATATTTTAATGAAATAAAGCTCAAATTGAAGAGCTGTACCCTCTTCATATTCTGACTGCAAGCAGCGCCCCCTACTGTAGAAGGAAAGTTATCTTGTGCATATCATGTTTGGTACTCTTTTATTCATTTTACACTATATAAACGATTTTATTCCATGATATGTCTCATTGCCTCATAACAATATGGCTGACCAATGACAACCGAGGAATAAGGACATGTACCGTTCAGAACTACATACAGCGCATTCGCTAATTGGCGCACTTTCTTCATTTTTTGAAAAACAAATAAAATTTTTATACTATGGGTTTGAATTTTGCATCACCCTGTATATGTTTTCCATACAACAACCAAATATACTACCTAAGAATTGCAAACATGATAAAATGGTAAGAAAATCTACACATTACAACAAAAAATTTTAAAAAATGAAGATAGTACCTGTTGTTATACATGAAGCAATATAACCCTTGCAGTCTTGATGAGACCACGTGACACTCATCCTAAGTAGAAAAAGTATGTCTTCAAACACGAATTTCTTCACTTTTCTTCTAAACTCAACTAATTGGTATATATATGTTGTTAGGCAACATCTCAACAATATAACATATGTCATTTTTATATATATTATATTGTTGTGCATTCTTCCTAACTACTGTATATTTAAGGCTATATCTCCGAAACTTCTGAATATATTTTAATGAAATAAAGCTCAAATTGAAGAGCTGTACCCTCTTCATATTCTGACTGCAAGCAGCGCCCCCTACTGTAGAAGGAAAGTTATCTTGTGCATATCATGTTTGGTACTCTTTTATTCATTTTACACTATATAAACGATTTTATTCCATGATATGTCTCATTGCCTCATAACAATATGGCTGACCAATGACAACCGAGGAATAAGGACATGTACCGTTCAGAACTACATACAGCGCATTCGCTAATTGGCGCACTTTCTTCATTTTTTGAAAAACAAATAAAATTTTTATTCTATGGGTTTGAATTTTGCATCACCCTGTATATGTTTTCCATATAACAACCAAATATACTACCTAAGAATTGCAAACATGATAAAATGGTAAGAAAATCTACACATTACAACAAAAAATTTTAAAAAATGAAGATAGTACCTGTTGTTATACATGAAGCAATATAACCCTTGCAGTCTTGATGAGACCACGTGACACTCATCCTAAGTAGAAAAAGTATGTCTTCAAACACGAATTTCTTCACTTTTCTTCTAAACTCAACTAATTGGTATATATATGTTGTTAGGCAACATCTCAACAATATAACATATGTCATTTTTATATATATTATATTGTTGTGCATTCTTCCTAACTACTGTATATTTAAGGCTATATCTCCGAAACTTCTGAATATATTTTAATGTAATAAAGCTCAAATTGAAGAGCTGTACCCTCTTCATATTCTGACTGCAAGCAGCGCCCCCTACTGTAGAAGGAAAGTTATCTTGTGCATATCATGTTTGGTACTCTTTTATTCATTTTACACTATATAAACGATTTTATTCCATGATATGTCTCATTGCCTCATAACAATATGGCTGACCAATGACAACCGAGGAATAAGGACATGTACCGTTCAGAACTACATACAGCGCATTCGCTAATTGGCGCACTTTCTTCATTTTTGGAAAAACAAATAAAATTTTTATACTATGGGTTTGAATTTTGCATCACCCTGTATATGTTTTCCATACAACAACCAAATATACTACCTAAGAATTGCAAACATGATAAAATGGTAAGAAAATCTACACATTACAACAAAAAATTTTAAAAAATGAAGATAGTACCTGTTGTTATACATGAAGCAATATAACCCTTGCAGTCTTGATGAGACCACGTGACACTCATCCTAAGTAGAAAAAGTATGTCTTCAAACACGAATTTCTTCACTTTTCTTCTAAACTCAACTAATTGGTATATATATGTTGTTAGGCAACATCTCAACAATATAACATATGTCATTTTTATATATATTATATTGTTGTGCATTCTTCCTAACTACTGTATATTTAAGGCTATATCTCCGAAACTTCTGAATATATTTTAATGTAATAAAGCTCAAATTGAAGAGCTGTACCCTCTTCATATTCTGACTGCAAGCAGCGCCCCCTACTGTAGAAGGAAAGTTATCTTGTGCATATCATGTTTGGTACTCTTTTATTCATTTTACACTATATAAACGATTTTATTCCATGATATGTCTCATTGCCTCATAACAATATGGCTGACCAATGACAACCGAGGAATAAGGACATGTACCGTTCAGAACTACATACAGCGCATTCGCTAATTGGCGCACTTTCTTCATTTTTTGAAAAACAAATAAAATTTTTATACTATGGGTTTGAATTTTGCATCACCCTGTATATGTTTTCCATACAACAACCAAATATACTACCTAAGAATTGCAAACATGATAAAATGGTAAGAAAATCTACACATTACAACAAAAAATTTTAAAAAATGAAGATAGTACCTGTTGTTATACATGAAGCAATATAACCCTTGCAGTCTTGATGAGACCACGTGACACTCATCCTAAGTAGAAAAAGTATGTCTTCAAACACGAATTTCTTCACTTTTCTTCTAAACTCAACTAATTGGTATATATATGTTGTTAGGCAACATCTCAACAATATAACATATGTCATTTTTATATATATTATATTGTTGTGCATTCTTCCTAACTACTGTATATTTAAGGCTATATCTCCGAAACTTCTGAATATATTTTAATGTAATAAAGCTCAAATTGAAGAGCTGTACCCTCTTCATATTCTGACTGCAAGCAGCGCCCCCTACTGTAGAAGGAAAGTTATCTTGTGCATATCATGTTTGGTACTCTTTTATTCATTTTACACTATATAAACGATTTTATTCCATGATATGTCTCATTGCCTCATAACAATATGGCTGACCAATGACAACCGAGGAATAAGGACATGTACCGTTCAGAACTACATACAGCGCATTCGCTAATTGGCGCACTTTCTTCATTTTTTGAAAAACAAATAAAATTTTTATACTATGGGTTTGAATTTTGCATCACCCTGTATATGTTTTCCATACAACAACCAAATATACTACCTAAGAATTGCAAACATGATAAAATGGTAAGAAAATCTACACATTACAACAAAAAATTTTAAAAAATGAAGATAGTACCTGTTGTTATACATGAAGCAATATAACCCTTGCAGTCTTGATGAGACCACGTGACACTCATCCTAAGTAGAAAAAGTATGTCTTCAAACACGAATTTCTTCACTTTTCTTCTAAACTCAACTAATTGGTATATATATGTTGTTAGGCAACATCTCAACAATAAAACATATGTCATTTTTATAGATATTATATTGTTGTGCATTCTTCCTAACTACTGTATATTTAAGGCTATATCTCCGAAACTTCTGAATATATTTTAATGTAATAAAGCTCAAATTGAAGAGCTGTACCCTCTTCATATTCTGACTGCAAGCAGCGCCCCCTACTGTAGAAGGAAAGTTATCTTGTGCATATCATGTTTGGTACTCTTTTATTCATTTTACACTATATAAACGATTTTATTCCATGATATGTCTCATTGCCTCATAACAATATGGCTGACCAATGACAACCGAGGAATAAGGACATGTACCGTTCAGAACTACATACAGCGCATTCGCTAATTGGCGCACTTTCTTCATTTTTTGAAAAACAAATAAAATTTTTATACTATGGGTTTGAATTTTGCATCACCCTGTATATGTTTTCCATACAACAACCAAATATACTACCTAAGAATTGCAAAC
Source organism: Thermobia domestica (assembly GCF_964235325.1). Classification (NCBI taxonomy): domain Eukaryota; kingdom Metazoa; phylum Arthropoda; class Insecta; order Zygentoma; family Lepismatidae; genus Thermobia; species Thermobia domestica. Next base: position 117,619 of record NW_027656204.1, on the reverse strand, counting down.
ATGATAAAATGGTAAGAAAATCTACACATTACAACAAAAAATTTTAAAAAATGAAGATAGTACCTGTTGTTATACATGAAGCAATATAACCCTTGCAGTCTTGATGAGACCACGTGACACTCATCCTAAGTAGAAAAAGTATGTCTTCAAACACGAATTTCTTCACTTTTCTTCTAAACTCAACTAATTGGTATATATATGTTGTTAGGCAAGATCTCAACAATATAACATATGTCATTTTTATATATATTATATTGTTGTGCATTCTTCCTAACTACTGTATATTTAAGGCTATATCTCCGAAACTTCTGAATATATTTTAATGTAATAAAGCTCAAATTGAAGAGCTGTACCCTCTTCATATTCTGACTGCAAGCAGCGCCCCCTACTGTAGAAGGAAAGTTATCTTGTGCATATCATGTTTGGTACTCTTTTATTCATTTTACACTATATAAACGATTTTATTCCATGATATGTCTCATTGCCTCATAACAATATGGCTGACCAATGACAACCGAGGAATAAGGACATGTACCGTTCAGAACTACATACAGCGCATTCGCTAATTGGCGCACTTTCTTCATTTTTTGAAAAACAAATAAAATTTTTATACTATGGGTTTGAATTTTGCATCACCCTGTATATGTTTTCCATACAACAACCAAATATACTACCTAAGAATTGCAAACATGATAAAATGGTAAGAAAATCTACACATTACAACAAAAAATTTTAAAAAATGAAGATAGTACCTGTTGTTATACATGAAGCAATATAACCCTTGCAGTCTTGATGAGACCACGTGACACTCATCCTAAGTAGAAAAAGTATGTCTTCAAACACGAATTTCTTCACTTTTCTTCTAAACTCAACTAATTGGTATATATATGTTGTTAGGCAACATCTCAACAATATAACATATGTCATTTTTATATATATTATATTGTTGTGCATTCTTCCTAACTACTGTATATTTAAGGCTATATCTCCGAAACTTCTGAATATATTTTAATGAAATAAAGCTCAAATTGAAGAGCTGTACCCTCTTCATATTCTGACTGCAAGCAGCGCCCCCTACTGTAGAAGGAAAGTTATCTTGTGCATATCATGTTTGGTACTCTTTTATTCATTTTACACTATATAAACGATTTTATTCCATGATATGTCTCATTGCCTCATAACAATATGGCTGACCAATGACAACCGAGGAATAAGGACATGTACCGTTCAGAACTACATACAGCGCATTCGCTAATTGGCGCACTTTCTTCATTTTTTGAAAAACAAATAAAATTTTTATTCTATGGGTTTGAATTTTGCATCACCCTGTATATGTTTTCCATATAACAACCAAATATACTACCTAAGAATTGCAAACATGATAAAATGGTAAGAAAATCTACACATTACAACAAAAAATTTTAAAAAATGAAGATAGTACCTGTTGTTATACATGAAGCAATATAACCCTTGCAGTCTTGATGAGACCACGTGACACTCATCCTAAGTAGAAAAAGTATGTCTTCAAACACGAATTTCTTCACTTTTCTTCTAAACTCAACTAATTGGTATATATATGTTGTTAGGCAACATCTCAACAATATAACATATGTCATTTTTATATATATTATATTGTTGTGCATTCTTCCTAACTATTGTATATTTAAGGCTATATCTCCGAAACTTCTGAATATATTTTAATGTAATAAAGCTCAAATTGAAGAGCTGTACCCTCTTCATATTCTGACTGCAAGCAGCGCCCCCTACTGTAGAAGGAAAGTTATCTTGTGCATATCATATTTGGTACTCTTTTATTCATTTTACACTATATAAACGATTTTATTCCATGATATGTCTCATTGCCTCATAACAATATGGCTGACCTATGACAACCGAGGAATAAGGACATGTACCGTTCAGAACTACATACAGCGCATTCGCTAATTGGCGCACTTTCTTCATTTTTTGAAAAACAAATAAAATTTTTATACTATGGGTTTGAATTTTGCATCACCCTGTATATGTTTTCCATACAACAACCAAATATACTACCTAAGAATTGCAAACATGATAAAATGGTAAGAAAATCTACACATTACAACAAAAAATTTTAAAAAATGAAGATAGTACCTGTTGTTATACATGAAGCAATATAACCCTTGCAGTCTTGATGAGACCACGTGACACTCATCCTAAGTAGAAAAAGTATGTCTTCAAACACGAATTTCTTCACTTTTCTTCTAAACTCAACTAATTGGTATATATATGTTGTTAGGCAACATCTCAACAATAAAACATATGTCATTTTTATAGATATTATATTGTTGTGCATTCTTCCTAACTACTGTATATTTAAGGCTATATCTCCGAAACTTCTGAATATATTTTAATGTAATAAAGCTCAAATTGAAGAGCTGTACCCTCTTCATATTCTGACTGCAAGCAGCGCCCCCTACTGTAGAAGGAAAGTTATCTTGTGCATATCATGTTTGGTACTCTTTTATTCATTTTACACTATATAAACGATTTTATTCCATGATATGTCTCATTGCCTCATAACAATATGGCTGACCAATGACAACCGAGGAATAAGGACATGTACCGTTCAGAACTACATACAGCGCATTCGCTAATTGGCGCACTTTCTTCATTTTTTGAAAAACAAATAAAATTTTTATACTATGGGTTTGAATTTTGCATCACCCTGTATATGTTTTCCATACAACAACCAAATATACTACCTAAGAATTGCAAACATGATAAAATGGTAAGAAAATCTACACATTACAACAAAAAATTTTAAAAAATGAAGATAGTACCTGTTGTTATACATGAAGCAATATAACCCTTGCAGTCTTGATGAGACCACGTGACACTCATCCTAAGTAGAAAAAGTATGTCTTCAAACACGAATTTCTTCACTTTTCTTCTAAACTCAACTAATTGGTATATATATGTTGTTAGGCAAGATCTCAACAATATAACATATGTCATTTTTATATATATTATATTGTTGTGCATTCTTCCTAACTACTGTATATTTAAGGCTATATCTCCGAAACTTCTGAATATATTTTAATGTAATAAAGCTCAAATTGAAGAGCTGTACCCTCTTCATATTCTGACTGCAAGCAGCGCCCCCTACTGTAGAAGGAAAGTTATCTTGTGCATATCATGTTTGGTACTCTTTTATTCATTTTACACTATATAAACGATTTTATTCCATGATATGTCTCATTGCCTCATAACAATATGGCTGACCAATGACAACCGAGGAATAAGGACATGTACCGTTCAGAACTACATACAGCGCATTCGCTAATTGGCGCACTTTCTTCATTTTTTGAAAAACAAATAAAATTTTTATACTATGGGTTTGAATTTTGCATCACCCTGTATATGTTTTCCATACAACAACCAAATATACTACCTAAGAATTGCAAACATGATAAAATGGTAAGAAAATCTACACATTACAACAAAAAATTTTAAAAAATGAAGATAGTACCTGTTGTTATACATGAAGCAATATAACCCTTGCAGTCTTGATGAGACCACGTGACACTCATCCTAAGTAGAAAAAGTATGTCTTCAAACACGAATTTCTTCACTTTTCTTCTAAACTCAACTAATTGGTATATATATGTTGTTAGGCAACATCTCAACAATATAACATATGTCATTTTTATATATATTATATTGTTGTGCATTCTTCCTAACTACTGTATATTTAAGGCTATATCTCCGAAACTTCTGAATATATTTTAATGTAATAAAGCTCAAATTGAAGAGCTGTACCCTCTTCATATTCTGACTGCAAGCAGCGCCCCCCACTGTAGAAGGAAAGTTATCTTGTGCATATCATGTTTGGTACTCTTTTATTCATTTTACACTATATAAACGATTTTATTCCATGATATGTCTCATTGCCTCATAACAATATGGCTGACCAATGACAACCGAGGAATAAGGACATGTACCGTTCAGAACTACATACAGCGCATTCGCTAATTGGCGCACTTTCTTCATTTTTGGAAAAACAAATAAAATTTTTATACTATGGGTTTGAATTTTGCATCACCCTGTATATGTTTTCCATACAACAACCAAATATACTACCTAAGAATTGCAAACATGATAAAATGGTAAGAAAATCTACACATTACAACAAAAAATTTTAAAAAATGAAGATAGTACCTGTTGTTATACATGAAGCAATATAACCCTTGCAGTCTTGATGAGACCACGTGACACTCATCCTAAGTAGAAAAAGTATGTCTTCAAACACGAATTTCTTCACTTTTCTTCTAAACTCAACTAATTGGTATATATATGTTGTTAGGCAACATCTCAACAATATAACATATGTCATTTTTATATATATTATATTGTTGTGCATTCTTCCTAACTACTGTATATTTAAGGCTATATCTCCGAAACTTCTGAATATATTTTAATGTAATAAAGCTCAAATTGAAGAGCTGTACCCTCTTCATATTCTGACTGCAAGCAGCGCCCCCTACTGTAGAAGGAAAGTTATCTTGTGCATATCATGTTTGGTACTCTTTTATTCATTTTACACTATATAAACGATTTTATTCCATGATATGTCTCATTGCCTCATAACAATATGGCTGACCAATGACAACCGAGGAATAAGGACATGTACCGTTCAGAACTACATACAGCGCATTCGCTAATTGGCGCACTTTCTTCATTTTTTGAAAAACAAATAAAATTTTTATACTATGGGTTTGAATTTTGCATCACCCTGTATATGTTTTCCATACAACAACCAAATATACTACCTAAGAATTGCAAACATGATAAAATGGTAAGAAAATCTACACATTACAACAAAAAATTTTAAAAAATGAAGATAGTACCTGTTGTTATACATGAAGCAATATAACCCTTGCAGTCTTGATGAGACCACGTGACACTCATCCTAAGTAGAAAAAGTATGTCTTCAAACACGAATTTCTTCACTTTTCTTCTAAACTCAACTAATTGGTATATATATGTTGTTAGGCAACATCTCAACAATATAACATATATCATTTTTATATATATTATATTGTTGTGCATTCTTCCTAACTACTGTATATTTAAGCCTATATCTCCGAAACTTCTGAATATATTTTAATGTAATAAAGCTCAAATTGAAAAGCTGTACCCTCTTCATATTCTGACTGCAAGCAGCGCCCCCTACTGTAGAAGGAAAGTTATCTTGTGCATATCATGTTTGGTACTGTTTTATTCATTTTACACTATATAAACGATTTTATTCCATGATATGTCTCATTGCCTCATAACAATATGGCTGACCAATGACAACCGAGGAATAAGGACATGTACCGTTCAGAACTACATACAGCGCATTCGCTAATTGGCGCACTTTCTTCATTTTTTGAAAAACAAATAAAATTTTTATACTATGGGTTTGAATTTTGCATCACCCTGTATATGTTTTCCATACAACAACCAAATATACTACCTAAGAATTGCAAACATGATAAAATGGTAAGAAAATCTACACATTACAACAAAAAATTTTAAAAAATGAAGATAGTACCTGTTGTTATACATGAAGCAATATAACCCTTGCAGTCTTGATGAGACCACGTGACACTCATCCTAAGTAGAAAAAGTATGTCTTCAAACACGAATTTCTTCACTTTTCTTCTAAACTCAACTAATTGGTATATATATGTTGTTAGGCAACATCTCAACAATATAACATATGTCATTTTTATATATATTATATTGTTGTGCATTCTTCCTAACTACTGTATATTTAAGGCTATATCTCCGAAACTTCTGAATATATTTTAATGTAATAAAGCTCAAATTGAAGAGCTGTACCCTCTTCATATTCTGACTGCAAGCAGCGCCCCCTACTGTAGAAGGAAAGTTATCTTGTGCATATCATGTTTGGTACTCTTTTATTCATTTTACACTATATAAACGATTTTATTCCATGATATGTCTCATTGCCTCATAACAATATGGCTGACCAATGACAACCGAGGAATAAGGACATGTACCGTTCAGAACTACATACAGCGCATTCGCTAATTGGCGCACTTTCTTCATTTTTTGAAAAACAAATAAAATTTTTATACTATGGGTTTGAATTTTGCATCACCCTGTATATGTTTTCCATACAACAACCAAATATACTACCTAAGAATTGCAAACATGATAAAATGGTAAGAAAATCTACACATTACAACAAAAAATTTTAAAAAATGAAGATAGTACCTGTTGTTATACATGAAGCAATATAACCCTTGCAGTCTTGATGAGACCACGTGACACTCATCCTAAGTAGAAAAAGTATGTCTTCAAACACGAATTTCTTCACTTTTCTTCTAAACTCAACTAATTGGTATATATATGTTGTTAGGCAACATCTCAACAATATAACATATATCATTTTTATATATATTATATTGTTGTGCATTCTTCCTAACTACTGTATATTTAAGCCTATATCTCCGAAACTTCTGAATATATTTTAATGTAATAAAGCTCAAATTGAAGAGCTGTACCCTCTTCATATTCTGACTGCAAGCAGCGCCCCCTACTGTAGAAGGAAAGTTATCTTGTGCATATCATGTTTGGTACTCTTTTATTCATTTTACACTATATAAACGATTTTATTCCATGATATGTCTCATTGCCTCATAACAATATGGCTGACCAATGACAACCGAGGAATAAGGACATGTACCGTTCAGAACTACATACAGCGCATTCGCTAATTGGCGCACTTTCTTCATTTTTTGAAAAACAAATAAAATTTTTATACTATGGGTTTGAATTTTGCATCACCCTGTATATGTTTTCCATACAACAACCAAATATACTACCTAAGAATTGCAAACATTATAAAATGGTAAGAAAATCTACACATTACAACAAAAAATTTTAAAAAATGAAGATAGTACCTGTTGTTATACATGAAGCAATATAACCCTTGCAGTCTTGATGAGACCACGTGACACTCATCCTAAGTAGAAAAAGTATGTCTTCAAACACGAATTTCTTCACTTTTCTTCTAAACTCAACTAATTGGTATATATATGTTGTTAGGCAACATCTCAACAATATAACATATGTCATTTTTATAGATATTATATTGTTGTGCATTCTTCCTAACTACTGTATATTTAAGGCTATATCTCCGAAACTTCTGAATATATTTTAATGTAATAAAGCTCAAATTGAAGAGCTGTACCCTCTTCATATTCTGACTGCAAGCAGCGCCCCCCACTGTAGAAGGAAAGTTATCTTGTGCATATCATGTTTGGTACTCTTTTATTCATTTTACACTATATAAACGATTTTATTCCATGATATGTCTCATTGCCTCATAACAATATGGCTGACCAATGACAACCGAGGAATAAGGACATGTACCGTTCAGAACTACATACAGCACATTCGCTAATTGGCGCACTTTCTTCATTTTTTGAAAAACAAATAAAATTTTTATACTATGGGTTTGAATTTTGCATCACCCTGTATATGTTTTCCATACAACAACCAAATATACTACCTAAGAATTGCAAACATGATAAAATGGTAAGAAAATCTACACATTACAACAAAAAATTTTAAAAAATGAAGATAGTACCTGTTGTTATACATGAAGCAATATAACCCTTGCAGTCTTGATGAGACCACGTGACACTCATCCTAAGTAGAAAAAGTATGTCTTCAAACACGAATTTCTTCACTTTTCTTCTAAACTCAACTAATTGGTATATATATGTTGTTAGGCAACATCTCAACAATATAACATATGTCATTTTTATATATATTATATTGTTGTGCATTCTTCCTAACTACTGTATATTTAAGGCTATATCTCCGAAACTTCTGAATATATTTTAATGTAATAAAGCTCAAATTGAAGAGCTGTACCCTCTTCATATTCTGACTGCAAGCAGCGCCCCCTACTGTAGAAGGAAAGTTATCTTGTGCATATCATGTTTGGTACTCTTTTATTCATTTTACACTATATAAACGATTTTATTCCATGATATGTCTCATTGCCTCATAACAATATGGCTGACCAATGACAACCGAGGAATAAGGACATGTACCGTTCAGAACTACATACAGCGCATTCGCTAATTGGCGCACTTTCTTCATTTTTTGAAAAACAAATAAAATTTTTATACTATGGGTTTGAATTTTGCATCACCCTGTATATGTTTTCCATACAACAACCAAATATACTACCTAAGAATTGCAAACATGATAAAATGGTAAGAAAATCTACACATTACAACAAAAAATTTTAAAAAATGAAGATAGTACCTGTTGTTATACATGAAGCAATATAACCCTTGCAGTCTTGATGAGACCACGTGACACTCATCCTAAGTAGAAAAAGTATGTCTTCAAACACGAATTTCTTCACTTTTCTTCTAAACTCAACTAATTGGTATATATATGTTGTTAGCAAGATCTCAACAATATAACATATGTCATTTTTATATATATTATATTGTTGTGCATTCTTCCTAACTACTGTATATTTAAGGCTATATCTCCGAAACTTCTGAATATATTTTAATGTAATAAAGCTCAAATTGAAGAGCTGTACCCTCTTCATATTCTGACTGCAAGCAGCGCCCCCTACTGTAGAAGGAAAGTTATCTTGTGCATATCATGTTTGGTACTCTTTTATTCATTTTACACTATATAAACGATTTTATTCCATGATATGTCTCATTGCCTCATAACAATATGGCTGACCAATGACAACCGAGGAATAAGGACATGTACCGTTCAGAACTACATACAGCGCATTCGCTAATTGGCGCACTTTCTTCATTTTTTGAAAAACAAATAAAATTTTTATACTATGGGTTTGAATTTTGCATCACCCTGTATATGTTTTCCATACAACAACCAAATATACTACCTAAGAATTGCAAACATGATAAAATGGTAAGAAAATCTACACATTACAACAAAAAATTTTAAAAAATGAAGATAGTACCTGTTGTTATACATGAAGCAATATAACCCTTGCAGTCTTGATGAGACCACGTGACACTCATCCTAAGTAGAAAAAGTATGTCTTCAAACACGAATTTCTTCACTTTTCTTCTAAACTCATCTAATTGGTATATATATGTTGTTAGGCAACATCTCAACAATATAACATATGTCATTTTTATATATATTATATTGTTGTGCATTCTTCCTAACTACTGTATATTTAAGGCTATATCTCCGAAATTTCTGAATATATTTTAATGTAATAAAGCTCAAATTGAAGAGCTGTACCCTCTTCATATTCTGACTGCAAGCAGCGCCCCCCACTGTAGAAGGAAAGTTATCTTGTGCATATCATGTTTGGTACTCTTTTATTCATTTTACACTATATAAACGATTTTATTCCATGATATGTCTCATTGCCTCATAACAATATGGCTGACCAATGACAACCGAGGAATAAGGACATGTACCGTTCAGAACTACATACAGCGCATTCGCTAATTGGCGCACTTTCTTCATTTTTTGAAAAACAAATAAAATTTTTATACTATGGGTTTGAATTTTGCATCACCCTGTATATGTTTTCCATACAACAACCAAATATACTACCTAAGAATTGCAAACATGATAAAATGGTAAGAAAATCTACACATTACAACAAAAAATTTAAAAAAATGAAGATAGTACCTGTTGTTATACATGAAGCAATATAACCCTTGCAGTCTTGATGAGACCACGTGACACTCATCCTAAGTAGAAAAAGTATGTCTTCAAACACGAATTTCTTCACTTTTCTTCTAAACTCAACTAATTGGTATATATATGTTGTTAGGCAACATCTCAACAATATAACATATGTCATTTTTATAGATATTATATTGTTGTGCATTCTTCCTAACTACTGTATATTTAAGGCTATATCTCCGAAACTTCTGAATATATTTTAATGTAATAAAGCTCAAATTGAAGAGCTGTACCCTCTTCATATTCTGACTGCAAGCAGCGCCCCCCACTGTAGAAGGAAAGTTATCTTGTGCATATCATGTTTGGTACTGTTTTATTCATTTTACACTATATAAACGATTTTATTCCATGATATGTCTCATTGCCTCATAACAATATGGCTGACCAATGACAACCGAGGAATAAGGACATGTACCGTTCAGAACTACATACAGCGCATTCGCTAATTGGCGCACTTTCTTCATTTTTTGAAAAACAAATAAAATTTTTATACTATGGGTTTGAATTTTGCATCACCCTGTATATGTTTTCCATACAACAACCAAATATACTACCTAAGAATTGCAAACATGATAAAATGGTAAGAAAATCTACACATTACAACAAAAAATTTTAAAAAATGAAGATAGTACCTGTTGTTATACATGAAGCAATATAACCCTTGCAGTCTTGATGAGACCACGTGACACTCATCCTAAGTAGAAAAAGTATGTCTTCAAACACGAATTTCTTCACTTTTCTTCTAAACTCAACTAATTGGTATATATATGTTGTTAGGCAACATCTCAACAATATAACATATGTCATTTTTATATATATTATATTGTTGTGCATTCTTCCTAACTACTGTATATTTAAGGCTATATCTCCGAAACTTCTGAATATATTTTAATGTAATAAAGCTCAAATTGAAGAGCTGTACCCTCTTCATATTCTGACTGCAAGCAGCGCCCCCTACTGTAGAAGGAAAGTTATCTTGTGCATATCATGTTTGGTACTCTTTTATTCATTTTACACTATATAAACGATTTTATTCCATGATATGTCTCATTGCCTCATAACAATATGGCTGACCAATGACAACCGAGGAATAAGGACATGTACCGTTCAGAACTACATACAGCGCATTCGCTAATTGGCGCACTTTCTTCATTTTTTGAAAAACAAATAAAATTTTTATACTATGGGTTTGAATTTTGCATCACCCTGTATATGTTTTCCATACAACAACCAAATATACTACCTAAGAATTGCAAACATGATAAAATGGTAAGAAAATCTACACATTACAACAAAAAATTTTAAAAAATGAAGATAGTACCTGTTGTTATACATGAAGCAATATAACCCTTGCAGTCTTGATGAGACCACGTGACACTCATCCTAAGTAGAAAAAGTATGTCTTCAAACACGAATTTCTTCACTTTTCTTCTAAACTCAACTAATTGGTATATATATGTTGTTAGGCAACATCTCAACAATATAACATATGTCATTTTTATATATATTATATTGTTGCGCATTCTTCCTAACTACTGTATATTTAAGGCTATATCTCCGAAACTTCTGAATATATTTTAATGTAATAAAGCTCAAATTGAAGAGCTGTACCCTCTTCATATTCTGACTGCAAGCAGCGCCCCCTACTGTAGAAGGAAAGTTATCTTGTGCATATCATGTTTGGTACTCTTTTATTCATTTTACACTATATAAACGATTTTATTCCATGATATGTCTCATTGCCTCATAACAATATGGCTGACCAATGACAACCGAGGAATAAGGACATGTACCGTTCAGAACTACATACAGCGCATTCGCTAATTGGCGCACTTTCTTCATTTTTTGAAAAACAAATAAAATTTTTATACTATGGGTTTGAATTTTGCATCACCCTGTATATGTTTTCCATACAACAACCAAATATACTACCTAAGAATTGCAAACATGATAAAATGGTAAGAAAATCTACACATTACAACAAAAAATTTTAAAAAATGAAGATAGTACCTGTTGTTATACATGAAGCAATATAACCCTTGCAGTCTTGATGAGACCACGTGACACTCATCCTAAGTAGAAAAAGTATGTCTTCAAACACGAATTTCTTCACTTTTCTTCTAAGCTCAACTAATTGGTATATATATGTTGTTAGGCAACATCTCAACAATAAAACATATGTCATTTTTATAGATATTATATTGTTGTGCATTCTTCCTAACTACTGTATATTTAAGCCTATATCTCCGAAACTTCTGAATATATTTTAATGTAATAAAGCTCAAATTGAAGAGCTGTACCCTCTTCATATTCTGACTGCAAGCAGCGCCCCCTACTGTAGAAGGAAAGTTATCTTGTGCATATCATGTTTGGTACTCTTTTATTCATTTTACACTATATAAACGATTTTATTCCATGATATGTCTCATTGCCTCATAACAATATGGCTGACCAATGACAACCGAGGAATAAGGACATGTACCGTTCAGAACTACATACAGCGCATTCGCTAATTGGCGCACTTTCTTCATTTTTTGAAAAACAAATAAAATTTTTATACTATGGGTTTGAATTTTGCATCACCCTGTATATGTTTTCCATACAACAACCAAATATACTACCTAAGAATTGCAAACATGATAAAATGGTAAGAAAATCTACACATTACAACAAAAAATTTTAAAAAATGAAGATAGTACCTGTTGTTATACATGAAGCAATATAACCCTTGCAGTCTTGATGAGACCACGTGACACTCATCCTAAGTAGAAAAAGTATGTCTTCAAACACGAATTTCTTCACTTTTCTTCTAAACTCAACTAATTGGTATATATATGTTGTTAGGCAAGATCTCAACAATATAACATATGTCATTTTTATATATATTATATTGTTGTGCATTCTTCCTAACTACTGTATATTTAAGGCTATATCTCCGAAACTTCTGAATATATTTTAATGAAATAAAGCTCAAATTGAAGAGCTGTACCCTCTTCATATTCTGACTGCAAGCAGCGCCCCCTACTGTAGAAGGAAAGTTATCTTGTGCATATCATGTTTGGTACTCTTTTATTCATTTTACACTATATAAACGATTTTATTCCATGATATGTCTCATTGCCTCATAACAATATGGCTGACCAATGACAACCGAGGAATAAGGACATGTACCGTTCAGAACTACATACAGCGCATTCGCTAATTGGCGCACTTTCTTCATTTTTTGAAAAACAAATAAAATTTTTATTCTATGGGTTTGAATTTTGCATCACCCTGTATATGTTTTCCATACAACAACCAAATATACTACCTAAGAATTGCAAACATGATAAAATGGTAAGAAAATCTACACATTACAACAAAAAATTTTAAAAAATGAAGATAGTACCTGTTGTTATACATGAAGCAATATAACCCTTGCAGTCTTGATGAGACCACGTGACACTCATCCTAAGTAGAAAAAGTATGTCTTCAAACACGAATTTCTTCACTTTTCTTCTAAACTCAACTAATTGGTATACATATGTTGTTAGGCAAGATCTCAACAATATAACATATGTCATTTTTATATATATTATATTGTTGTGCATTCTTCCTAACTACTGTATATTTAAGGCTATATCTCCGAAACTTCTGAATATATTTTAATGTAATAAAGCTCAAATTGAAGAGCTGTACCCTCTTCATATTCTGACTGCAAGCAGCGCCCCCTACTGTAGAAGGAAAGTTATCTTGTGCATATCATGTTTGGTACTCTTTTATTCATTTTACACTATATAAACGATTTTATTCCATGATATGTCTCATTGCCTCATAACAATATGGCTGACCAATGACAACCGAGGAATAAGGACATGTACCGTTCAGAACTACATACAGCGCATTCGCTAATTGGCGCACTTTCTTCATTTTTTGAAAAACAAATAAAATTTTTATACTATGGGTTTGAATTTTGCATCACCCTGTATATGTTTTCCATACAACAACCAAATATACTACCTAAGAATTGCAAACATGATAAAATGGTAAGAAAATCTACACATTACAACAAAAAATTTTAAAAAATGAAGATAGTACCTGTTGTTATACATGAAGCAATATAACCCTTGCAGTCTTGATGAGACCACGTGACACTCATCCTAAGTAGAAAAAGTATGTCTTCAAACACGAATTTCTTCACTTTTCTTCTAAACTCAACTAATTGGTATATATATGTTGTTAGGCAACATCTCAACAATATAACATATATCATTTTTATATATATTATATTTTTGTGCATTCTTCCTAACTACTGTATATTTAAGGCTATATCTCCGAAACTTCTGAATATATTTTAATGTAATAAAGCTCAAATTGAAGAGCTGTACCCTCTTCATATTCTGACTGCAAGCAGCGCCCCCTACTGTAGAAGGAAAGTTATCTTGTGCATATCATGTTTTGTACTCTTTTATTCATTTTACACTATATAAACGATTTTATTCCATGATATGTCTCATTGCCTCATAACAATATGGCTGACCAATGACAACCGAGGAATAAGGACATGTACCGTTCAGAACTACATACAGCGCATTCGCTAATTGGCGCACTTTCTTCATTTTTTGAAAAACAAATAAAATTTTTATACTATGGGTTTGAATTTTGCATCACCCTGTATATGTTTTCCATACAACAACCAAATATACTACCTAAGAATTGCAAACATGATAAAATGGTAAGAAAATCTACACATTACAACAAAAAATTTTAAAAAATGAAGATAGTACCTGTTGTTATACATGAAGCAATATAACCCTTGCAGTCTTGATGAGACCACGTGACACTCATCCTAAGTAGAAAAAGTATGTCTTCAAACACGAATTTCTTCACTTTTCTTCTAAACTCAACTAATTGGTATATATATGTTGTTAGGCAACATCTCAACAATATAACATATGTCATTTTTATATATATTATATTGTTGTGCATTCTTCCTAACTACTGTATATTTAAGGCTATATCTCCGAAACTTCTGAATATATTTTAATGTAATAAAGCTCAAATTGAAGAGCTGTACCCTCTTCATATTCTGACTGCAAGCAGCGCCCCCTACTGTAGAAGGAAAGTTATCTTGTGCATATCATGTTTGGTACTCTTTTATTCATTTTACACTATATAAACGATTTTATTCCATGATATGTCTCATTGCCTCATAACAATATGGCTGACCAATGACAACCGAGGAATAAGGACATGTACCGTTCAGAACTACATACAGCGCATTCGCTAATTGGCGCACTTTCTTCATTTTTTGAAAAACAAATAAAATTTTTATACTATGGGTTTGAATTTTGCATCACCCTGTATATGTTTTCCATACAACAACCAAATATACTACCTAAGAATTGCAAACATGATAAAATGGTAAGAAAATCTACACATTACAACAAAAAATTTTAAAAAATGAAGATAGTACCTGTTGTTATACATGAAGCAATATAACCCTTGCAGTCTTGATGAGACCACGTGACACTCATCCTAAGTAGAAAAAGTATGTCTTCAAACACGAATTTCTTCACTTTTCTTCTAAACTCAACTAATTGGTATATATATGTTGTTAGGCAAGATCTCAACAATATAACATATGTCATTTTTATAGATATTATATTGTTGTGCATTCTTCCTAACTACTGTATATTTAAGGCTATATCTCCGAAACTTCTGAATATATTTTAATGTAATAAAGCTCAAATTGAAGAGCTGTACCCTCTTCATATTCTGACTGCAAGCAGCGCCCCCTACTGTAGAAGGAAAGTTATCTTGTGCATATCATGTTTGGTACTCTTTTATTCATTTTACACTATATAAACGATTTTATTCCATGATATGTCTCATTGCCTCATAACAATATGGCTGACCAATGACAACCGAGGAATAAGGACATGTACCGTTCAGAACTACATACAGCGCATTCGCTAATTGGCGCACTTTCTTCATTTTTTGAAAAACAAATAAAATTTTTATACTATGGGTTTGAATTTTGCATCACCCTGTATATGTTTTCCATACAACAACCAAATATACTACCTAAGAATTGCAAACATGATAAAATGGTAAGAAAATCTACACATTACAACAAAAAATTTTAAAAAATGAAGATAGTACCTGTTGTTATACATGAAGCAATATAACCCTTGCAGTCTTGATGAGACCACGTGACACTCATCCTAAGTAGAAAAAGTATGTCTTCAAACACGAATTTCTTCACTTTTCTTCTAAACTCATCTAATTGGTATATATATGTTGTTAGGCAACATCTCAACAATATAACATATGTCATTTTTATATATATTATATTGTTGTGCATTCTTCCTAACTACTGTATATTTAAGGCTATATCTCCGAAATTTCTGAATATATTTTAATGTAATAAAGCTCAAATTGAAGAGCTGTACCCTCTTCATATTCTGACTGCAAGCAGCGCCCCCCACTGTAGAAGGAAAGTTATCTTGTGCATATCATGTTTGGTACTCTTTTATTCATTTTACACTATATAAACGATTTTATTCCATGATATGTCTCATTGCCTCATAACAATATGGCTGACCAATGACAACCGAGGAATAAGGACATGTACCGTTCAGAACTACATACAGCGCATTCGCTAATTGGCGCACTTTCTTCATTTTTTGAAAAACAAATAAAATTTTTATACTATGGGTTTGAATTTTGCATCACCCTGTATATGTTTTCCATACAACAACCAAATATACTACCTAAGAATTGCAAACATGATAAAATGGTAAGAAAATCTACACATTACAACAAAAAATTTAAAAAAATGAAGATAGTACCTGTTGTTATACATGAAGCAATATAACCCTTGCAGTCTTGATGAGACCACGTGACACTCATCCTAAGTAGAAAAAGTATGTCTTCAAACACGAATTTCTTCACTTTTCTTCTAAACTCAACTAATTGGTATATATATGTTGTTAGGCAACATCTCAACAATATAACATATGTCATTTTTATAGATATTATATTGTTGTGCATTCTTCCTAACTACTGTATATTTAAGGCTATATCTCCGAAACTTCTGAATATATTTTAATGTAATAAAGCTCAAATTGAAGAGCTGTACCCTCTTCATATTCTGACTGCAAGCAGCGCCCCCCACTGTAGAAGGAAAGTTATCTTGTGCATATCATGTTTGGTACTGTTTTATTCATTTTACACTATATAAACGATTTTATTCCATGATATGTCTCATTGCCTCATAACAATATGGCTGACCAATGACAACCGAGGAATAAGGACATGTACCGTTCAGAACTACATACAGCGCATTCGCTAATTGGCGCACTTTCTTCATTTTTTGAAAAACAAATAAAATTTTTATACTATGGGTTTGAATTTTGCATCACCCTGTATATGTTTTCCATACAACAACCAAATATACTACCTAAGAATTGCAAACATGATAAAATGGTAAGAAAATCTACACATTACAACAAAAAATTTTAAAAAATGAAGATAGTACCTGTTGTTATACATGAAGCAATATAACCCTTGCAGTCTTGATGAGACCACGTGACACTCATCCTAAGTAGAAAAAGTATGTCTTCAAACACGAATTTCTTCACTTTTCTTCTAAACTCAACTAATTGGTATATATATGTTGTTAGGCAACATCTCAACAATATAACATATGTCATTTTTATATATATTATATTGTTGTGCATTCTTCCTAACTACTGTATATTTAAGGCTATATCTCCGAAACTTCTGAATATATTTTAATGTAATAAAGCTCAAATTGAAGAGCTGTACCCTCTTCATATTCTGACTGCAAGCAGCGCCCCCTACTGTAGAAGGAAAGTTATCTTGTGCATATCATGTTTGGTACTCTTTTATTCATTTTACACTATATAAACGATTTTATTCCATGATATGTCTCATTGCCTCATAACAATATGGCTGACCAATGACAACCGAGGAATAAGGACATGTACCGTTCAGAACTACATACAGCGCATTCGCTAATTGGCGCACTTTCTTCATTTTTTGAAAAACAAATAAAATTTTTATACTATGGGTTTGAATTTTGCATCACCCTGTATATGTTTTCCATACAACAACCAAATATACTACCTAAGAATTGCAAACATGATAAAATGGTAAGAAAATCTACACATTACAACAAAAAATTTTAAAAAATGAAGATAGTACCTGTTGTTATACATGAAGCAATATAACCCTTGCAGTCTTGATGAGACCACGTGACACTCATCCTAAGTAGAAAAAGTATGTCTTCAAACACGAATTTCTTCACTTTTCTTCTAAACTCAACTAATTGGTATATATATGTTGTTAGGCAACATCTCAACAATATAACATATGTCATTTTTATATATATTATATTGTTGCGCATTCTTCCTAACTACTGTATATTTAAGGCTATATCTCCGAAACTTCTGAATATATTTTAATGTAATAAAGCTCAAATTGAAGAGCTGTACCCTCTTCATATTCTGACTGCAAGCAGCGCCCCCTACTGTAGAAGGAAAGTTATCTTGTGCATATCATGTTTGGTACTCTTTTATTCATTTTACACTATATAAACGATTTTATTCCATGATATGTCTCATTGCCTCATAACAATATGGCTGACCAATGACAACCGAGGAATAAGGACATGTACCGTTCAGAACTACATACAGCGCATTCGCTAATTGGCGCACTTTCTTCATTTTTTGAAAAACAAATAAAATTTTTATACTATGGGTTTGAATTTTGCATCACCCTGTATATGTTTTCCATACAACAACCAAATATACTACCTAAGAATTGCAAACATGATAAAATGGTAAGAAAATCTACACATTACAACAAAAAATTTTAAAAAATGAAGATAGTACCTGTTGTTATACATGAAGTAATATAACCCTTGCAGTCTTGATGAGACCACGTGACACTCATCCTAAGTAGAAAAAGTATGTCTTCAAACACGAATTTCTTCACTTTTCTTCTAAGCTCAACTAATTGGTATATATATGTTGTTAGGCAACATCTCAACAATAAAACATATGTCATTTTTATAGATATTATATTGTTGTGCATTCTTCCTAACTACTGTATATTTAAGGCTATATCTCCGAAACTTCTGAATATATTTTAATGTAATAAAGCTCAAATTGAAGAGCTGTACCCTCTTCATATTCTGACTGCAAGCAGCGCCCCCTACTGTAGAAGGAAAGTTATCTTGTGCATATCATGTTTGGTACTCTTTTATTCATTTTACACTATATAAACGATTTTATTCCATGATATGTCTCATTGCCTCATAACAATATGGCTGACCAATGACAACCGAGGAATAAGGACATGTACCGTTCAGAACTACATACAGCGCATTCGCTAATTGGCGCACTTTCTTCATTTTTTGAAAAACAAATAAAATTTTTATACTATGGGTTTGAATTTTGCATCACCCTGTATATGTTTTCCATACAACAACCAAATATACTACCTAAGAATTGCAAACATGATAAAATGGTAAGAAAATCTACACATTACAACAAAAAATTTTAAAAAATGAAGATAGTACCTGTTGTTATACATGAAGCAATATAACCCTTGCAGTCTTGATGAGACCACGTGACACTCATCCTAAGTAGAAAAAGTATGTCTTCAAACACGAATTTCTTCACTTTTCTTCTAAACTCAACTAATTGGTATATATATGTTGTTAGGCAAGATCTCAACAATATAACATATGTCATTTTTATATATATTATATTGTTGTGCATTCTTCCTAACTACTGTATATTTAAGGCTATATCTCCGAAACTTCTGAATATATTTTAATGAAATAAAGCTCAAATTGAAGAGCTGTACCCTCTTCATATTCTGACTGCAAGCAGCGCCCCCTACTGTAGAAGGAAAGTTATCTTGTGCATATCATGTTTGGTACTGTTTTATTCATTTTACACTATATAAACGATTTTATTCCATGATATGTCTCATTGCCTCATAACAATATGGCTGACCAATGACAACCGAGGAATAAGGACATGTACCGTTCAGAACTACATACAGCGCATTCGCTAATTGGCGCACTTTCTTCATTTTTTGAAAAACAAATAAAATTTTTATACTATGGGTTTGAATTTTGCATCACCCTGTATATGTTTTCCATACAACAACCAAATATACTACCTAAGAATTGCAAACATGATAAAATGGTAAGAAAATCTACACATTACAACAAAAAATTTTAAAAAATGAAGATAGTACCTGTTGTTATACATGAAGCAATATAACCCTTGCAGTCTTGATGAGACCACGTGACACTCATCCTAAATAGAAAAAGTATGTCTTCAAACACGAATTTCTTCACTTTTCTTCTAAACTCAACTAATTGGTATATATATGTTGTTAGGCAACATCTCAACAATATAACATATGTCATTTTTTATATATTATATTGTTGTGCATTCTTCCTAACTACTGTATATTTAAGGCTATATCTCCGAAACTTCTGAATATATTTTAATGAAATAAAGCTCAAATTGAAGAGCTGTACCCTCTTCATATTCTGACTGCAAGCAGCGCCCCCTACTGTAGAAGGAAAGTTATCTTGTGCATATCATGTTTGGTACTCTTTTATTCATTTTACACTATATAAACGATTTTATTCCATGATATGTCTCATTGCCTCATAACAATATGGCTGACCAATGACAACCGAGGAATAAGGACATGTACCGTTCAGAACTACATACAGCGCATTCGCTAATTGGCGCACTTTCTTCATTTTTTGAAAAACAAATAAAATTTTTATTCTATGGGTTTGAATTTTGCATCACCCTGTATATGTTTTCCATACAACAACCAAATATACTACCTAAGAATTGCAAACATGATAAAATGGTAAGAAAATCTACACATTACAACAAAAAATTTTAAAAAATGAAGATAGTACCTGTTGTTATACATGAAGCAATATAACCCTTGCAGTCTTGATGAGACCACGTGACACTCATCCTAAGTAGAAAAAGTATGTCTTCAAACACGAATTTCTTCACTTTTCTTCTAAACTCAACTAATTGGTATACATATGTTGTTAGGCAAGATCTCAACAATATAACATATGTCATTTTTATATATATTATATTGTTGTGCATTCTTCCTAACTACTGTATATTTAAGGCTATATCTCCGAAACTTCTGAATATATTTTAATGTAATAAAGCTCAAATTGAAGAGCTGTACCCTCTTCATATTCTGACTGCAAGCAGCGCCCCCTACTGTAGAAGGAAAGTTATCTTGTGCATATCATGTTTGGTACTGTTTTATTCATTTTACACTATATAAACGATTTTATTCCATGATATGTCTCATTGCCTCATAACAATATGGCTGACCAATGACAACCGAGGAATAAGGACATGTACCGTTCAGAACTACATACAGCGCATTCGCTAATTGGCGCACTTTCTTCATTTTTTGAAAAACAAATAAAATTTTTATACTATGGGTTTGAATTTTGCATCACCCTGTATATGTTTTCCATACAACAACCAAATATACTACCTAAGAATTGCAAACATGATAAAATGGTAAGAAAATCTACACATTACAACAAAAAATTTTAAAAAATGAAGATAGTACCTGTTGTTATACATGAAGCAATATAACCCTTGCAGTCTTGATGAGACCACGTGACACTCATCCTAAGTAGAAAAAGTATGTCTTCAAACACGAATTTCTTCACTTTTCTTCTAAACTCAACTAATTGGTATATATATGTTGTTAGGCAACATCTCAACAATATAACATATGTCATTTTTATATATATTATATTGTTGTGCATTCTTCCTAACTACTGTATATTTAAGGCTATATCTCCGAAACTTCTGAATATATTTTAATGAAATAAAGCTCAAATTGAAGAGCTGTACCCTCTTCATATTCTGACTGCAAGCAGCGCCCCCTACTGTAGAAGGAAAGTTATCTTGTGCATATCATGTTTGGTACTCTTTTATTCATTTTACACTATATAAACGATTTTATTCCATGATATGTCTCATTGCCTCATAACAATATGGCTGACCAATGACAACCGAGGAATAAGGACATGTACCGTTCAGAACTACATACAGCGCATTCGCTAATTGGCGCACTTTCTTCATTTTTTGAAAAACAAATAAAATTTTTATTCTATGGGTTTGAATTTTGCATCACCCTGTATATGTTTTCCATACAACAACCAAATATACTACCTAAGAATTGCAAACATGATAAAATGGTAAGAAAATCTACACATTACAACAAAAAATTTTAAAAAATGAAGATAGTACCTGTTGTTATACATGAAGCAATATAACCCTTGCAGTCTTGATGAGACCACGTGACACTCATCCTAAGTAGAAAAAGTATGTCTTCAAACACGAATTTCTTCACTTTTCTTCTAAACTCAACTAATTGGTATACATATGTTGTTAGGCAAGATCTCAACAATATAACATATGTCATTTTTATATATATTATATTGTTGTGCATTCTTCCTAACTACTGTATATTTAAGGCTATATCTCCGAAACTTCTGAATATATTTTAATGAAATAAAGCTCAAATTGAAGAGCTGTACCCTCTTCATATTCTGACTGCAAGCAGCGCCCCCTACTGTAGAAGGAAAGTTATCTTGTGCATATCATGTTTGGTACTCTTTTATTCATTTTACACTATATAAACGATTTTATTCCATGATATGTCTCATTGCCTCATAACAATATGGCTGACCAATGACAACCGAGGAATAAGGACATGTACCGTTCAGAACTACATACAGCGCATTCGCTAATTGGCGCACTTTCTTCATTTTTTGAAAAACAAATAAAATTTTTATACTATGGGTTTGAATTTTGCATCACCCTGTATATGTTTTCCATACAACAACCAAATATACTACCTAAGAATTGCAAACATGATAAAATGGTAAGAAAATCTACACATTACAACAAAAAATTTTAAAAAATGAAGATAGTACCTGTTGTTATACATGAAGCAATATAACCCTTGCAGTCTTGATGAGACCACGTGACACTCATCCTAAGTAGAAAAAGTATGTCTTCAAACACGAATTTCTTCACTTTTCTTCTAAACTCAACTAATTGGTATATATATGTTGTTAGGCAACATCTCAACAATATAACATATGTCATTTTTATATATATTATATTGTTGTGCATTCTTCCTAACTATTGTATATTTAAGGCTATATCTCCGAAACTTCTGAATATATTTTAATGTAATAAAGCTCAAATTGAAGAGCTGTACCCTCTTCATATTCTGACTGCAAGCAGCGCCCCCTACTGTAGAAGGAAAGTTATCTTGTGCATATCATATTTGGTACTCTTTTATTCATTTTACACTATATAAACGATTTTATTCCATGATATGTCTCATTGCCTCATAACAATATTGCTGACCTATGACAACCGAGGAATAAGGACATGTACCGTTCAGAACTACATACAGCGCATTCGCTAATTGGCGCACTTTCTTCATTTTTTGAAAAACAAATAAAATTTTTATACTATGGGTTTGAATTTTGCATCACCCTGTATATGTTTTCCATACAACAACCAAATATACTACCTAAGAATTGCAAACATGATAAAATGGTAAGAAAATCTACACATTACAACAAAAAATTTTAAAAAATGAAGATAGTACCTGTTGTTATACATGAAGCAATATAACCCTTGCAGTCTTGATGACACCACGTGACACTCATCCTAAGTAGAAAAAGTATGTCTTCAAACACGAATTTCTTCACTTTTCTTCTAAACTCAACTAATTGGTATATATATGTTGTTAGGCAACATCTCAACAATATAACATATGTCATTTTTATATATATTATATTGTTGTGCATTCTTCCTAACTATTGTATATTTAAGGCTATATCTCCGAAACTTCTGAATATATTTTAATGTAATAAAGCTCAAATTGAAGAGCTGTACCCTCTTCATATTCTGACTGCAAGCAGCGCCCCCTACTGTAGAAGGAAAGTTATCTTGTGCATATCATATTTGGTACTCTTTTATTCATTTTACACTATATAAACGATTTTATTCCATGATATGTCTCATTGCCTCATAACAATATTGCTGACCTATCACAACCGAGGAATAAGGACATGTACCGTTCAGAACTACATACAGCGCATTCGCTAATTGGCGCACTTTCTTCATTTTTTGAAAAACAAATAAAATTTTTATACTATGGGTTTGAATTTTGCATCACCCTGTATATGTTTTCCATACAACAACCAAATATACTACCTAAGAATTGCAAACATGATAAAATGGTAAGAAAATCTACACATTACAACAAAAAATTTTAAAAAATGAAGATAGTACCTGTTGTTATACATGAAGCAATATAACCCTTGCAGTCTTGATGAGACCACGTGACACTCATCCTAAGTAGAAAAAGTATGTCTTCAAACACGAATTTCTTCACTTTTCTTCTAAACTCAACTAATTGGTATATATATGTTGTTAGGCAACATCTCAACAATATAACATATGTCATTTTTATATATATTATATTGTTGTGCATTCTTCCTAACTACTGTATATTTAAGGCTATATCTCCGAAACTTCTGAATATATTTTAATGTAATAAAGCTCAAATTGAAGAGCTGTACCCTCTTCATATTCTGACTGCAAGCAGCGCCCCCTACTGTAGAAGGAAAGTTATCTTGTGCATATCATGTTTGGTACTCTTTTATTCATTTTACACTATATAAACGATTTTATTCCATGATATGTCTCATTGCCTCATAACAATATGGCTGACCAATGACAACCGAGGAATAAGGACATGTACCGTTCAGAACTACATACAGCGCATTCGCTAATTGGCGCACTTTCTTCATTTTTTGAAAAACAAATAAAATTTTTATACTATGGGTTTGAATTTTGCATCACCCTGTATATGTTTTCCATACAACAACCAAATATACTACCTAAGAATTGCAAACATGATAAAATGGTAAGAAAATCTACACATTACAACAAAAAATTTTAAAAAATGAAGATAGTACCTGTTGTTATACATGAAGCAATATAACCCTTGCAGTCTTGATGAGACCACGTGACACTCATCCTAAGTAGAAAAAGTATGTCTTCAAACACGAATTTCTTCACTTTTCTTCTAAACTCAACTAATTGGTATATATATGTTGTTAGGCAACATCTCAACAATAAAACATATGTCATTTTTATAGATATTATATTGTTGTGCATTCTTCCTAACTACTGTATATTTAAGGCTATATCTCCGAAACTTCTGAATATATTTTAATGTAATAAAGCTCAAATTGAAGAGCTGTACCCTCTTCATATTCTGACTGCAAGCAGCGCCCGCTACTGTAGAAGGAAAGTTATCTTGTGCATATCATGTTTGGTACTCTTTTATTCATTTTACACTATATAAACGATTTTATTCCATGATATGTCTCATTGCCTCATAACAATATGGCTGACCAATGACAACCGAGGAATAAGGACATGTACCGTTCAGAACTACATACAGCGCATTCGCTAATTGGCGCACTTTCTTCATTTTTTGAAAAACAAATAAAATTTTTATACTATGGGTTTGAATTTTGCATCACCCTGTATATGTTTTCCATACAACAACCAAATATACTACCTAAGAATTGCAAACATGATAAAATGGTAAGAAAATCTACACATTACAACAAAAAATTTTAAAAAATGAAGATAGTACCTGTTGTTATACATGAAGCAATATAACCCTTGCAGTCTTGATGAGACCACGTGACACTCATCCTAAGTAGAAAAAGTATGTCTTCAAACACGAATTTCTTCACTTTTCTTCTAAACTCAACTAATTGGTATATATATGTTGTTAGGCAAGATCTCAACAATATAACATATGTCATTTTTATATATATTATATTGTTGTGCATTCTTCCTAACTACTGTATATTTAAGGCTATATCTCCGAAACTTCTGAATATATTTTAATGTAATAAAGCTCAAATTGAAGAGCTGTACCCTCTTCATATTCTGACTGCAAGCAGCGCCCCCTACTGTAGAAGGAAAGTTATCTTGTGCATATCATATTTGGTACTCTTTTATTCATTTTACACTATATAAACGATTTTATTCCATGATATGTCTCATTGCCTCATAACAATATTGCTGACCTATGACAACCGAGGAATAAGGACATGTACCGTTCAGAACTACATACAGCGCATTCGCTAATTGGCGCACTTTCTTCATTTTTTGAAAAACAAATAAAATTTTTATACTATGGGTTTGAATTTTGCATCACCCTGTATATGTTTTCCATACAACAACCAAATATACTACCTAAGAATTGCAAACATGATAAAATGGTAAGAAAATCTACACATTACAACAAAAAATTTTAAAAAATGAAGATAGTACCTGTTGTTATACATGAAGCAATATAACCCTTGCAGTCTTGATGAGACCACGTGACACTCATCCTAAGTAGAAAAAGTATGTCTTCAAACACGAATTTCTTCACTTTTCTTCTAAACTCAACTAATTGGTATATATATGTTGTTAGGCAACATCTCAACAATATAACATATGTCATTTTTATATATATTATATTGTTGTGCATTCTTCCTAACTACTGTATATTTAAGGCTATATCTCCGAAACTTCTGAATATATTTTAATGTAATAAAGCTCAAATTGAAGAGCTGTACCCTCTTCATATTCTGACTGCAAGCAGCGCCCCCTACTGTAGAAGGAAAGTTATCTTGTGCATATCATGTTTGGTACTCTTTTATTCATTTTACACTATATAAACGATTTTATTCCATGATATGTCTCATTGCCTCATAACAATATGGCTGACCAATGACAACCGAGGAATAAGGACATGTACCGTTCAGAACTACATACAGCGCATTCGCTAATTGGCGCACTTTCTTCATTTTTTGAAAAACAAATAAAATTTTTATACTATGGGTTTGAATTTTGCATCACCCTGTATATGTTTTCCATACAACAACCAAATATACTACCTAAGAATTGCAAACATGATAAAATGGTAAGAAAATCTACACATTACAACAAAAAATTTTAAAAAATGAAGATAGTACCTGTTGTTATACATGAAGCAATATAACCCTTGCAGTCTTGATGAGACCACGTGACACTCATCCTAAGTAGAAAAAGTATGTCTTCAAACACGAATTTCTTCACTTTTCTTCTAAACTCAACTAATTGGTATATATATGTTGTTAGGCAACATCTCAACAATAAAACATATGTCATTTTTATAGATATTATATTGTTGTGCATTCTTCCTAACTACTGTATATTTAAGGCTATATCTCCGAAACTTCTGAATATATTTTAATGTAATAAAGCTCAAATTGAAGAGCTGTACCCTCTTCATATTCTGACTGCAAGCAGCGCCCGCTACTGTAGAAGGAAAGTTATCTTGTGCATATCATGTTTGGTACTCTTTTATTCATTTTACACTATATAAACGATTTTATTCCATGATATGTCTCATTGCCTCATAACAATATGGCTGACCAATGACAACCGAGGAATAAGGACATGTACCGTTCAGAACTACATACAGCGCATTCGCTAATTGGCGCACTTTCTTCATTTTTTGAAAAACAAATAAAATTTTTATACTATGGGTTTGAATTTTGCATCACCCTGTATATGTTTTCCATACAACAACCAAATATACTACCTAAGAATTGCAAACATGATAAAATGGTAAGAAAATCTACACATTACAACAAAAAATTTTAAAAAATGAAGATAGTACCTGTTGTTATACATGAAGCAATATAACCCTTGCAGTCTTGATGAGACCACGTGACACTCATCCTAAGTAGAAAAAGTATGTCTTCAAACACGAATTTCTTCACTTTTCTTCTAAACTCAACTAATTGGTATATATATGTTGTTAGGCAAGATCTCAACAATATAACATATGTCATTTTTATATATATTATATTGTTGTGCATTCTTCCTAACTACTGTATATTTAAGGCTATATCTCCGAAACTTCTGAATATATTTTAATGTAATAAAGCTCAAATTGAAGAGCTGTACCCTCTTCATATTCTGACTGCAAGCAGCGCCCCCTACTGTAGAAGGAAAGTTATCTTGTGCATATCATATTTGGTACTCTTTTATTCATTTTACACTATATAAACGATTTTATTCCATGATATGTCTCATTGCCTCATAACAATATTGCTGACCTATGACAACCGAGGAATAAGGACATGTACCGTTCAGAACTACATACAGCGCATTCGCTAATTGGCGCACTTTCTTCATTTTTTGAAAAACAAATAAAATTTTTATACTATGGGTTTGAGTTTTGCATCACCCTGTATATGTTTTCCATACAACAACCAAATATACTACCTAAGAATTGCAAACATGATAAAATGGTAAGAAAATCTACACATTACAACAAAAAATTTTAAAAAATGAAGATAGTACCTGTTGTTATACATGAAGCAATATAACCCTTGCAGTCTTGATGAGACCACGTGACACTCATCCTAAGTAGAAAAAGTATGTCTTCAAACACGAATTTCTTCACTTTTCTTCTAAACTCAACTAATTGGTATATATATGTTGTTAGGCAACATCTCAACAATATAACATATGTCATTTTTATATATATTATATTGTTGTGCATTCTTCCTAACTACTGTATATTTAAGGCTATATCTCCGAAACTTCTGAATATATTTTAATGTAATAAAGCTCAAATTGAAGAGCTGTACCCTCTTCATATTCTGACTGCAAGCAGCGCCCCCTACTGTAGAAGGAAAGTTATCTTGTGCATATCATGTTTGGTACTCTTTTATTCATTTTACACTATATAAACGATTTTATTCCATGATATGTCTCATTGCCTCATAACAATATGGCTGACCAATGACAACCGAGGAATAAGGACATGTACCGTTCAGAACTACATACAGCGCATTCGCTAATTGGCGCACTTTCTTCATTTTTTGAAAAACAAATAAAATTTTTATACTATGGGTTTGAATTTTGCATCACCCTGTATATGTTTTCCATACAACAACCAAATATACTACCTAAGAATTGCAAACATGATAAAATGGTAAGAAAATCTACACATTACAACAAAAAATTTTAAAAAATGAAGATAGTACCTGTTGTTATACATGAAGCAATATAACCCTTGCAGTCTTGATGAGACCACGTGACACTCATCCTAAGTAGAAAAAGTATGTCTTCAAACACGAATTTCTTCACTTTTCTTCTAAACTCAACTAATTGGTATATATATGTTGTTAGGCAACATCTCAACAATAAAACATATGTCATTTTTATAGATATTATATTGTTGTGCATTCTTCCTAACTACTGTATATTTAAGGCTATATCTCCGAAACTTCTGAATATATTTTAATGTAATAAAGCTCAAATTGAAGAGCTGTACCCTCTTCATATTCTGACTGCAAGCAGCGCCCCCTACTGTAGAAGGAAAGTTATCTTGTGCATATCATGTTTGGTACTCTTTTATTCATTTTACACTATATAAACGATTTTATTCCATGATATGTCTCATTGCCTCATAACAATATGGCTGACCAATGACAACCGAGGAATAAGGACATGTACCGTTCAGAACTACATACAGCGCATTCGCTAATTGGCGCACTTTCTTCATTTTTTGAAAAACAAATAAAATTTTTATACTATGGGTTTGAATTTTGCATCACCCTGTATATGTTTTCCATACAACAACCAAATATACTACCTAAGAATTGCAAACATGATAAAATGGTAAGAAAATCTACACATTACAACAAAAAATTTTAAAAAATGAAGATAGTACCTGTTGTTATACATGAAGCAATATAACCCTTGCAGTCTTGATGAGACCACGTGACACTCATCCTAAGTAGAAAAAGTATGTCTTCAAACACGAATTTCTTCACTTTTCTTCTAAACTCAACTAATTGGTATATATATGTTGTTAGGCAACATCTCAACAATATAACATATGTCATTTTTATATATATTATATTGTTGTGCATTCTTCCTAACTACTGTATATTTAAGGCTATATCTCCGAAACTTCTGAATATATTTTAATGTAATAAAGCTCAAATTGAAGAGCTGTACCCTCTTCATATTCTGACTGCAAGCAGCGCCCCCTACTGTAGAAGGAAAGTTATCTTGTGCATATCATATTTGGTACTCTTTTATTCATTTTACACTATATAAACGATTTTATTCCATGATATGTCTCATTGCCTCATAACAATATTGCTGACCTATGACAACCGAGGAATAAGGACATGTACCGTTCAGAACTACATACAGCGCATTCGCTAATTGGCGCACTTTCTTCATTTTTTGAAAAACAAATAAAATTTTTATACTATGGGTTTGAGTTTTGCATCACCCTGTATATGTTTTCCATACAACAACCAAATATACTACCTAAGAATTGCAAACATGATAAAATGGTAAGAAAATCTACACATTACAACAAAAAATTTTAAAAAATGAAGATAGTACCTGTTGTTATACATGAAGCAATATAACCCTTGCAGTCTTGATGAGACCACGTGACACTCATCCTAAGTAGAAAAAGTATGTCTTCAAACACGAATTTCTTCACTTTTCTTCTAAACTCAACTAATTGGTATATATATGTTGTTAGGCAACATCTCAACAATATAACATATGTCATTTTTATATATATTATATTGTTGTGCATTCTTCCTAACTACTGTATATTTAAGGCTATATCTCCGAAACTTCTGAATATATTTTAATGTAATAAAGCTCAAATTGAAGAGCTGTACCCTCTTCATATTCTGACTGCAAGCAGCGCCCCCTACTGTAGAAGGAAAGTTATCTTGTGCATATCATGTTTGGTACTCTTTTATTCATTTTACACTATATAAACGATTTTATTCCATGATATGTCTCATTGCCTCATAACAATATGGCTGACCAATGACAACCGAGGAATAAGGACATGTACCGTTCAGAACTACATACAGCGCATTCGCTAATTGGCGCACTTTCTTCATTTTTTGAAAAACAAATAAAATTTTTATACTATGGGTTTGAATTTTGCATCACCCTGTATATGTTTTCCATACAACAACCAAATATACTACCTAAGAATTGCAAACATGATAAAATGGTAAGAAAATCTACACATTACAACAAAAAATTTTAAAAAATGAAGATAGTACCTGTTGTTATACATGAAGCAATATAACCCTTGCAGTCTTGATGAGACCACGTGACACTCATCCTAAGTAGAAAAAGTATGTCTTCAAACACGAATTTCTTCACTTTTCTTCTAAACTCAACTAATTGGTATATATATGTTGTTAGGCAACATCTCAACAATAAAACATATGTCATTTTTATAGATATTATATTGTTGTGCATTCTTCCTAACTACTGTATATTTAAGGCTATATCTCCGAAACTTCTGAATATATTTTAATGTAATAAAGCTCAAATTGAAGAGCTGTACCCTCTTCATATTCTGACTGCAAGCAGCGCCCCCTACTGTAGAAGGAAAGTTATCTTGTGCATATCATGTTTGGTACTCTTTTATTCATTTTACACTATATAAACGATTTTATTCCATGATATGTCTCATTGCCTCATAACAATATGGCTGACCAATGACAACCGAGGAATAAGGACATGTACCGTTCAGAACTACATACAGCGCATTCGCTAATTGGCGCACTTTCTTCATTTTTTGAAAAACAAATAAAATTTTTATACTATGGGTTTGAATTTTGCATCACCCTGTATATGTTTTCCATACAACAACCAAATATACTACCTAAGAATTGCAAACATGATAAAATGGTAAGAAAATCTACACATTACAACAAAAAATTTTAAAAAATGAAGATAGTACCTGTTGTTATACATGAAGCAATATAACCCTTGCAGTCTTGATGAGACCACGTGACACTCATCCTAAGTAGAAAAAGTATGTCTTCAAACACGAATTTCTTCACTTTTCTTCTAAACTCAACTAATTGGTATATATATGTTGTTAGGCAAGATCTCAACAATATAACATATGTCATTTTTATATATATTATATTGTTGTGCATTCTTCCTAACTACTGTATATTTAAGGCTATATCTCCGAAACTTCTGAATATATTTTAATGTAATATAGCTCAAATTGAAGAGCTGTACCCTCTTCATATTCTGACTGCAAGCAGCGCCCCCTACTGTAGAAGGAAAGTTATCTTGTGCATATCATGTTTGGTACTCTTTTATTCATTTTACACTATATAAACGATTTTATTCCATGATATGTCTCATTGCCTCATAACAATATGGCTGACCAATGACAACCGAGGAATAAGGACATGTACCGTTCAGAACTACATACAGCGCATTCGCTAATTGGCGCACTTTCTTCATTTTTTGAAAAACAAATAAAATTTTTATACTATGGGTTTGAATTTTGCATCACCCTGTATATGTTTTCCATACAACAACCAAATATACTACCTAAGAATTGCAAACATGATAAAATGGTAAGAAAATCTACACATTACAACAAAAAATTTTAAAAAATGAAGATAGTACCTGTTGTTATACATGAAGCAATATAACCCTTGCAGTCTTGATGAGACCACGTGACACTCATCCTAAGTAGAAAAAGTATGTCTTCAAACACGAATTTCTTCACTTTTCTTCTAAACTCAACTAATTGGTATATATATGTTGTTAGGCAACATCTCAACAATATAACATATGTCATTTTTATATATATTATATTGTTGTGCATTCTTCCTAACTACTGTATATTTAAGGCTATATCTCCGAAACTTCTGAATATATTTTAATGAAATAAAGCTCAAATTGAAGAGCTGTACCCTCTTCATATTCTGACTGCAAGCAGCGCCCCCTACTGTAGAAGGAAAGTTATCTTGTGCATATCATGTTTGGTACTCTTTTATTCATTTTACACTATATAAACGATTTTATTCCATGATATGTCTCATTGCCTCATAACAATATGGCTGACCAATGACAACCGAGGAATAAGGACATGTACCGTTCAGAACTACATACAGCGCATTCGCTAATTGGCGCACTTTCTTCATTTTTTGAAAAACAAATAAAATTTTTATTCTATGGGTTTGAATTTTGCATCACCCTGTATATGTTTTCCATACAACAACCAAATATACTACCTAAGAATTGCAAACATGATAAAATGGTAAGAAAATCTACACATTACAACAAAAAATTTTAAAAAATGAAGATAGTACCTGTTGTTATACATGAAGCAATATAACCCTTGCAGTCTTGATGAGACCACGTGACACTCATCCTAAGTAGAAAAAGTATGTCTTCAAACACGAATTTCTTCACTTTTCTTCTAAACTCAACTAATTGGTATATATATGTTGTTAGGCAACATCTCAACAATATAACATATGTCATTTTTATATATATTATATTGTTGTGCATTCTTCCTAAATATTGTATATTTAAGGCTATATCTCCGAAACTTCTGAATATATTTTAATGTAATAAAGCTCAAATTGAAGAGCTGTACCCTCTTCATATTCTGACTGCAAGCAGCGCCCCCTACTGTAGAAGGAAAGTTATCTTGTGCATATCATATTTGGTACTCTTTTATTCATTTTACACTATATAAACGATTTTATTCCATGATATGTCTCATTGCCTCATAACAATATGGCTGACCTATGACAACCGAGGAATAAGGACATGTACCGTTCAGAACTACATACAGCGCATTCGCTAATTGGCGCACTTTCTTCATTTTTTGAAAAACAAATAAAATTTTTATACTATGGGTTTGAATTTTGCATCACCCTGTATATGTTTTCCATACAACAACCAAATATACTACCTAAGAATTGCAAACATGATAAAATGGTAAGAAAATCTACACATTACAACAAAAAATTTTAAAAAAATGAAGATAGTACCTGTTGTTATACATGAAGCAATATAACCCTTGCAGTCTTGATGAGACCACGTGACACTCATCCTAAGTAGAAAAAGTATGTCTTCAAACACGAATTTCTTCACTTTTCTTCTAAACTCAACTAATTGGTATATATATGTTGTTAGGCAACATCTCAACAATATAACATATGTCATTTTTATATATATTATATTGTTGTGCATTTTTCCTAACTACTGTATATTTAAGGCTATATCTCCGAAACTTCTGAATATATTTTAATGTAATAAAGCTCAAATTGAAGAGCTGTACCCTCTTCATATTCTGACTGCAAGCAGCGCCCGCTACTGTAGAAGGAAAGTTATCTTGTGCATATCATGTTTGGTACTCTTTTATTCATTTTACACTATATAAACGATTTTATTCCATGATATGTCTCATTGCCTCATAACAATATGGCTGACCAATGACAACCGAGGAATAAGGACATGTACCGTTCAGAACTACATACAGCGCATTCGCTAATTGGCGCACTTTCTTCATTTTTTGAAAAACAAATAAAATTTTTATACTATGGGTTTGAATTTTGCATCACCCTGTATATGTTTTCCATACAACAACCAAATATACTACCTAAGAATTGCAAACATGATAAAATGGTAAGAAAATCTACACATTACAACAAAAAATTTTAAAAAATGAAGATAGTACCTGTTGTTATACATGAAGCAATATAACCCTTGCAGTCTTGATGAGACCACGTGACACTCATCCTAAGTAGAAAAAGTATGTCTTCAAACACGAATTTCTTCACTTTTCTTCTAAACTCAACTAATTGGTATATATATGTTGTTAGGCAACATCTCAACAATATAACATATGTCATTTTTATATATATTATATTGTTGTGCATTCTTCCTAACTACTGTATTTTTAAGGCTATATCTCCGAAACTTCTGAATATAATTTAGTGTAATAAAGCTCAAATTGAAGAGCTGTACCCTCTTCATATTCTGACTGCAAGCAGCGCCCGCTACTGTAGAAGGAAAGTTATCTTGTGCATATCATGTTTGGTACTCTTTTATTCATTTTACACTATATAAACGATTTTATTCCATGATATGTCTCATTGCCTCATAACAATATGGCTGACCAATGACAACCGAGGAATAAGGACATGTACCGTTCAGAACTACATACAGCGCATTCGCTAATTGGCGCACTTTCTTCATTTTTTGAAAAACAAATAAAATTTTTATACTATGGGTTTGAATTTTGCATCACCCTGTATATGTTTTCCATACAACAACCAAATATACTATCTAAGAATTGCAAACATGATAAAATGGTAAGAAAATCTACACATTACAACAAAAAATTTTAAAAAATGAAGATAGTACCTGTTGTTATACATGAAGCAATATAACCCTTGCAGTCTTGATGAGACCACGTGACACTCATCCTAAGTAGAAAAAGTATGTCTTCAAACACGAATTTCTTCACTTTTCTTCTAAACTCAACTAATTGGTATATATATGTTGTTAGGCAACATCTCAACAATATAACATATGTCATTTTTATATATATTATATTCTTGTGCATTCTTCCTAACTATTGTATATTTAAGGCTATATCTCCGAAACTTCTGAATATATTTTAATGTAATAAAGCTCAAATTGAAGAGCTGTACCCTCTTCATATTCTGACTGCAAGCAGCGCCCCCTACTGTAGAAGGAAAGTTATCTTGTGCATATCATGTTTGGTACTCTTTTATTTTTTTTACACTATATTAACGATTTTATTCCATGATATGTCTCATTGCCTCATAACAATATGGCTGACCAATGACAACCGAGGAATAAGGACATGTACCGTTCAGAACTACATACAGCGCATTCGCTAATTGGCGCACTTTCTTCATTTTTTGAAAAACAAATAAAATTTTTATACTATGGGTTTGAATTTTGCATCACCCTGTATATGTTTTCCATACAACAACCAAATATACTACCTAAGAATTGCAAACATGATAAAATGGTAAGAAAATCTACACATTACAACAAAAAATTTTAAAAAATGAAGATAGTACCTGTTGTTATACATGAAGCAATATAACCCTTGCAGTCTTGATGAGACCACGTGACACTCATCCTAAGTAGAAAAAGTATGTCTTCAAACACGAATTTCTTCACTTTTCTTCTAAACTCAACTAATTGGTATATATATGTTGTTAGGCAACATCTCAACAATATAACATATGTCATTTTTATATATATTATATTGTTGTGCATTCTTCCTAACTACTGTATATTTAAGGCTATATCTCCGAAACTTCTGAATATATTTTAATGAAATAAAGCTCAAATTGAAGAGCTGTACCCTCTTCATATTCTGACTGCAAGCAGCGCCCCCTACTGTAGAAGGAAAGTTATCTTGTGCATATCATGTTTGGTACTGTTTTATTCATTTTACACTATATAAACGATTTTATTCCATGATATGTCTCATTGCCTCATAACAATATGGCTGACCAATGACAACCGAGGAATAAGGACATGTACCGTTCAGAACTACATACAGCGCATTCGCTAATTGGCGCACTTTCTTCATTTTTTGAAAAACAAATAAAATTTTTATTCTATGGGTTTGAATTTTGCATCACCCTGTATATGTTTTCCATACAACAACCAAATATACTACCTAAGAATTGCGAACATGATAAAATGGTAAGAAAATCTACACATTACAACAAAAAATTTTAAAAAATGAAGATAGTACCTGTTGTTATACATGAAGCAATATAACCCTTGCAGTCTTGATGAGACCACGTGACACTCATCCTAAGTAGAAAAAGTATGTCTTCAAACACGAATTTCTTCACTTTTCTTCTAAACTCAACTAATTGGTATATATATGTTGTTAGGCAACATCTCAACAATATAACATATGTCATTTTTATATATATTATATTGTTGTGCATTCTTCCTAAATATTGTATATTTAAGGCTATATCTCCGAAACTTCTGAATATATTTTAATGTAATAAAGCTCAAATTGAAGAGCTGTACCCTCTTCATATTCTGACTGCAAGCAGCGCCCCCTACTGTAGAAGGAAAGTTATCTTGTGCATATCATGTTTGGTACTCTTTTATTCATTTTACACTATATAAACGATTTTATTCCATGATATGTCTCATTGCCTCATAACAATATGGCTGACCTATGACAACCGAGGAATAAGGACATGTACCGTTCAGAACTACATACAGCGCATTCGCTAATTGGCGCACTTTCTTCATTTTTTGAAAAACAAATAAAATTTTTATACTATGGGTTTGAATTTTGCATCACCCTGTATATGTTTTCCATACAACAACCAAATATACTACCTAAGAATTGCAAACATGATAAAATGGTAAGAAAATCTACACATTACAACAAAAAATTTTAAAAAATGAAGATAGTACCTGTTGTTATACATGAAGCAATATAACCCTTGCAGTCTTGATGAGACCACGTGACACTCATCCTAAGTAGAAAAAGTATGTCTTCAAACACGAATTTCTTCACTTTTCTTCTAAACTCAACTAATTGGTATATATATGTTGTTAGGCAACATCTCAACAATATAACATATGTCATTTTTATATATATTATATTGTTGTGCATTCTTCCTAACTATTGTATATTTAAGGCTATATCTCCGAAACTTCTGAATATATTTTAATGTAATAAAGCTCAAATTGAAGAGCTGTACCCTCTTCATATTCTGACTGCAAGCAGCGCCCCCTACTGTAGAAGGAAAGTTATCTTGTGCATATCATGTTTGGTACTCTTTTATTTTTTTTACACTATATAAACGATTTTATTCCATGATATGTCTCATTGCCTCATAACAATATGGCTGACCAATGACAACCGAGGAATAAGGACATGTACCGTTCAGAACTACATACAGCGCATTCGCTAATTGGCGCACTTTCTTCATTTTTTGAAAAACAAATAAAATTTTTATACTATGGGTTTGAATTTTGCATCACCCTGTATATGTTTTCCATACAACAACCAAATATACTACCTAAGAATTGCAAACATGATAAAATGGTAAGAAAATCTACACATTACAACAAAAAATTTTAAAAAATGAAGATAGTACCTGTTGTTATACATGAAGCAATATAACCATTGCAGTCTTGATGAGACCACGTGACACTCATCCTAAGTAGAAAAAGTATGTCTTCAAACACGAATTTCTTCACTTTTCTTCTAAACTCAACTAATTGGTATATATATGTTGTTAGGCAACATCTCAACAATATAACATATGTCATTTTTATATATATTATATTGTTGTGCATTCTTCCTAACTACTGTATATTTAAGGCTATATCTCCGAAACTTCTGAATATATTTTAATGTAATAAAGCTCAAATTGACGAGCTGTACCCTCTTCATATTCTGACTGCAAGCAGCGCCCCCTACTGTAGAAGGAAAGTTATCTTGTGCATATCATGTTTGGTACTGTTTTATTCATTTTACACTATATAAACGATTTTATTCCATGATATGTCTCATTGCCTCATAACAATATGGCTGACCAATGACAACCGAGGAATAAGGACATGTACCGTTCAGAACTACATACAGCGCATTCGCTAATTAGCGCACTTTCTTCATTTTTTGAAAAACAAATAAAATTTTTATACTATGGGTTTGAATTTTGCATCACCCTGTATATGTTTTCCATACAACAACCAAATATACTACCTAAGAATTGCAAACATGATAAAATGGTAAGAAAATCTACACATTACAACAAAAAATTTTAAAAAATGAAGATAGTACCTGTTGTTATACATGAAGCAATATAACCCTTGCAGTCTTGATGAGACCACGTGACACTCATCCTAAGAAGAAAAAGTATGTCTTCAAACACGAATTTCTTCACTTTTCTTCTAAACTCAACTAATTGGTATATATATGTTGTTAGGCAACATCTCAACAATATAACATATGTCATTTTTATATATATTATATTGTTGTGCATTCTTCCTAACTACTGTATATTTAAGGCTATATCTCCGAAACTTCTGAATATATTTTAATGTAATAAAGCTCAAATTGAAGAGCTGTACCCTCTTCATATTCTGACTGCAAGCAGCGCCCGCTACTGTAGAAGGAAAGTTATCTTGTGCATATCATGTTTGGTACTGTTTTATTCATTTTACACTATATAAACGATTTTATTCCATGATATGTCTCATTGCCTCATAACAATATGGCTGACCAATGACAACCGGGGAATAAGGACATGTACCGTTCAGAACTACATACAGCGCATTCGCTAATTGGCGCACTTTCTTCATTTTTTGAAAAACAAATAAAATTTTTATACTATGGGTTTGAATTTTGCATCACCCTGTATATGTTTTCCATACAACAACCAAATATACTACCTAAGAATTGCAAACATGATAAAATGGTAAGAAAATCTACACATTACAACAAAAAATTTTAAAAAATGAAGATAGTACCTGTTGTTATACATGAAGCAATATAACCCTTGCAGTCTTGATGAGACCACGTGACACTCATCCTAAGTAGAAAAAGTATGTCTTCAAACACGAATTTCTTCACTTTTCTTCTAAACTCAACTAATTGGTATATATATGTTGTTAGGCAACATCTCAACAATATAACATATGTCATTTTTATATATATTATATTGTTGTGCATTCTTCCTAAATATTGTATATTTAAGGCTATATCTCCGAAACTTCTGAATATATTTTAATGTAATAAAGCTCAAATTGAAGAGCTGTACCCTCTTCATATTCTGACTGCAAGCAGCGCCCCCTACTGTAGAAGGAAAGTTATCTTGTGCATATCATATTTGGTACTCTTTTATTCATTTTACACTATATAAACGATTTTATTCCATGATATGTCTCATTGCCTCATAACAATATGGCTGACCAATGACAACCGAGGAATAAGGACATGTACCGTTCAGAACTACATACAGCGCATTCGCTAATTGGCGCACTTTCTTCATTTTTTGAAAAACAAATAAAATTTTTATACTATGGGTTTGAATTTTGCATCACCCTGTATATGTTTTCCATACAACAACCAAATATACTACCTAAGAATTGCAAACATGATAAAATGGTAAGAAAATCTACACATTACAACAAAAAATTTTAAAAAATGAAGATAGTACCTGTTGTTATACATGAAGCAATATAACCCTTGCAGTCTTGATGAGACCACGTGACACTCATCCTAAGTAGAAAAAGTATGTCTTCAAACACGAATTTCTTCACTTTTCTTCTAAACTCAACTAATTGGTATATATATGTTGTTAGGCAACATCTCAACAATATAACATATGTCATTTTTATATATATTATATTGTTGTGCATTTTTCCTAACTACTGTATATTTAAGGCTATATCTCCGAAACTTCTGAATATATTTTAATGTAATAAAGCTCAAATTGAAGAGCTGTACCCTCTTCATATTCTGACTGCAAGCAGCGCCCGCTACTGTAGAAGGAAAGTTATCTTGTGCATATCATGTTTGGTACTCTTTTATTCATTTTACACTATATAAACGATTTTATTCCATGATATGTCTCATTGCCTCATAACAATATGGCTGACCAATGACAACCGAGGAATAAGGACATGTACCGTTCAGAACTACATACAGCGCATTCGCTAATTGGCGCACTTTCTTCATTTTTTGAAAAACAAATAAAATTTTTATACTATGGGTTTGAATTTTGCATCACCCTGTATATGTTTTCCATACAACAACCAAATATACTACCTAAGAATTGCAAACATGATAAAATGGTAAGAAAATCTACACATTACAACAAAAAATTTTAAAAAATGAAAATAGTACCTGTTGTTATACATGAAGCAATATAACCCTTGCAGTCTTGATGAGACCACGTGACACTCATCCTAAGTAGAAAAAGTATGTCTTCAAACACGAATTTCTTCACTTTTCTTCTAAACTCAACTAATTGGTATATATATGTTGTTAGGCAACATCTCAACAATATAACATATGTCATTTTTATATATATTATATTGTTGTGCATTCTTCCTAACTACTGTATATTTAAGGCTATATCTCCGAAACTTCTGAATATAATTTAGTGTAATAAAGCTCAAATTGAAGAGCTGTACCCTCTTCATATTCTGACTGCAAGCAGCGCCCCCTACTGTAGAAGGAAAGTTATCTTGTGCATATCATGTTTGGTACTCTTTTATTCATTTTACACTATATAAACGATTTTATTCCATGATATGTCTCATTGCCTCATAACAATATGGCTGACCAATGACAACCGAGGAATAAGGACATGTACCGTTCAGAACTACATACAGCGCATTCGCTAATTGGCGCACTTTCTTCATTTTTTGAAAAACAAATAAAATTTTTATACTATGGGTTTGAATTTTGCATCACCCTGTATATGTTTTCCATACAACAACCAAATATACTACCTAAGAATTGCAAACATGATAAAATGGTAAGAAAATCTACACATTACAACAAAAAATTTTAAAAAATGAAGATAGTACCTGTTGTTATACATGAAGCAATATAACCCTTGCAGTCTTGATGAGACCACGTGACACTCATCCTAAGTAGAAAAAGTATGTCTTCAAACACGAATTTCTTCACTTTTCTTCTAAACTCAACTAATTGGTATATATATGTTGTTAGGCAACATCTCAACAATATAACATATGTCATTTTTATATATATTATATTGTTGTGCATTCTTCCTAACTATTGTATATTTAAGGCTATATCTCCGAAACTTCTGAATATATTTTAATGTAATAAAGCTCAAATTGAAGAGCTGTACCCTCTTCATATTCTGACTGCAAGCAGCGCCCCCTACTGTAGAAGGAAAGTTATCTTGTGCATATCATGTTTGGTACTCTTTTATTTTTTTTACACTATATAAACGATTTTATTCCATGATATGTCTCATTGCCTCATAACAATATGGCTGACCAATGACAACCGAGGAATAAGGACATGTACCGTTCAGAACTACATACAGCGCATTCGCTAATTGGCGCACTTTCTTCATTTTTTGAAAAACAAATAAAATTTTTATACTATGGGTTTGAATTTTGCATCACCCTGTATATGTTTTCAATACAACAACCAAATATACTACCTAAGAATTGCAAACATGATAAAATGGTAAGAAAATCTACACATTACAACAAAAAATTTTAAAAAATGAAGATAGTACCTGTTGTTATACATGAAGCAATATAACCCTTGCAGTCTTGATGAGACCACGTGACACTCATCCTAAGTAGAAAAAGTATGTCTTCAAACACGAATTTCTTCACTTTTCTTCTAAACTCAACTAATTGGTATATATATGTTGTTAGGCAACATCTCAACAATATAACATATGTCATTTTTATATATATTATATTGTTGTGCATTCTTCCTAACTATTGTATATTTAAGGCTATATCTCCGAAACTTCTGAATATATTTTAATGTAATAAAGCTCAAATTGAAGAGCTGTACCCTCTTCATATTCTGACTGCAAGCAGCGCCCCCTACT
Source organism: Thermobia domestica (assembly GCF_964235325.1). Lineage (NCBI taxonomy): Eukaryota > Metazoa > Arthropoda > Insecta > Zygentoma > Lepismatidae > Thermobia > Thermobia domestica. The sequence goes on along the minus strand of NW_027656204.1, from coordinate 75,201 downwards.
GTAGAAGGAAAGTTATCTTGTGCATATCATGTTTGGTACTCTTTTATTTTTTTTACACTATATAAACGATTTTATTCCATGATATGTCTCATTGCCTCATAACAATATGGCTGACCAATGACAACCGAGGAATAAGGACATGTACCGTTCAGAACTACATACAGCGCATTCGCTAATTGGCGCACTTTCTTCATTTTTTGAAAAACAAATAAAATTTTTATACTATGGGTTTGAATTTTGCATCACCCTGTATATGTTTTCCATACAACAACCAAATATACTACCTAAGAATTGCAAACATGATAAAATGGTAAGAAAATCTACACATTACAACAAAAAATTTTAAAAAATGAAGATAGTACCTGTTGTTATACATGAAGCAATATAACCCTTGCAGTCTTGATGAGACCACGTGACACTCATCCTAAGTAGAAAAAGTATGTCTTCAAACACGAATTTCTTCACTTTTCTTCTAAACTCAACTAATTGGTATATATATGTTGTTAGGCAACATCTCAACAATATAACATATGTCATTTTTATATATATTATATTGTTGTGCATTCTTCCTAACTACTGTATATTTAAGGCTATATCTCCGAAACTTCTGAATATATTTTAATGTAATAAAGCTCAAATTGAAGAGCTGTACCCTCTTCATATTCTGACTGCAAGCAGCGCCCGCTACTGTAGAAGGAAAGTTATCTTGTGCATATCATGTTTGGTACTGTTTTATTCATTTTACACTATATAAACGATTTTATTCCATGATATGTCTCATTGCCTCATAACAATATGGCTGACCAATGACAACCGGGGAATAAGGACATGTACCGTTCAGAACTACATACAGCGCATTCGCTAATTGGCGCACTTTCTTCATTTTTTGAAAAACAAATAAAATTTTTATACTATGGGTTTGAATTTTGCATCACCCTGTATATGTTTTCCATACAACAACCAAATATACTACCTAAGAATTGCAAACATGATAAAATGGTAAGAAAATCTACACATTACAACAAAAAATTTTAAAAAATGAAGATAGTACCTGTTGTTATACATGAAGCAATATAACCCTTGCAGTCTTGATGAGACCACGTGACACTCATCCTAAGTAGAAAAAGTATGTCTTCAAACACGAATTTCTTCACTTTTCTTCTAAACTCAACTAATTGGTATATATATGTTGTTAGGCAACATCTCAACAATATAACATATGTCATTTTTAGATATATTATATTGTTGTGCATTCTTCCTAACTATTGTATATTTAAGGCTATATCTCCGAAACTTCTGAATATATTTTAATGTAATAAAGCTCAAATTGAAGAGCTGTACCCTCTTCATATTCTGACTGCAAGCAGCGCCCCCTACTGTAGAAGGAAAGTTATCTTGTGCATATCATGTTTGGTACTCTTTTATTTTTTTTACACTATATAAACGATTTTATTCCATGATATGTCTCATTGCCTCATAACAATATGGCTGACCAATGACAACCGAGGAATAAGGACATGTACCGTTCAGAACTACATACAGCGCATTCGCTAATTGGCGCACTTTCTTCATTTTTTGAAAAACAAATAAAATTTTTATACTATGGGTTTGAATTTTGCATCACCCTGTATATGTTTTCCATACAACAACCAAATATACTACCTAAGAATTGCAAACATGATAAAATGGTAAGAAAATCTACACATTACAACAAAAAATTTTAAAACATGAAGATAGTACCTGTTGTTATACATGAAGCAATATAACCCTTGCAGTCTTGATGAGACCACGTGACACTCATCCTAAGTAGAAAAAGTATGTCTTCAAACACGAATTTCTTCACTTTTCTTCTAAACTCAACTAATTGGTATATATATGTTGTTAGGCAACATCTCAACAATATAACATATGTCATTTTTATATATATTATATTGTTGTGCATTCTTCCTAACTACTGTATATTTAAGGCTATATCTCCGAAACTTCTGAATATATTTTAATGTAATAAAGCTCAAATTGAAGAGCTGTACCCTCTTCATATTCTGACTGCAAGCAGCGCCCCCTACTGTAGAAGGAAAGTTATCTTGTGCATATCATGTTTGGTACTCTTTTATTCATTTTACACTATATAAACGATTTTATTCCATGATATGTCTCATTGCCTCATAACAATATGGCTGACCAATGACAACCGAGGAATAAGGACATGTACCGTTCAGAACTACATACAGCGCATTCGCTAATTGGCGCACTTTCTTCATTTTTTGAAAAACAAATAAAATTTTTATACTATGGGTTTGAATTTTGCATCACCCTGTATATGTTTTCCATACAACAACCAAATATACTACCTAAGAATTGCAAACATGATAAAATGGTAAGAAAATCTACACATTACAACAAAAAATTTTAAAAAAAGTAGATAGTACCTGTTGTTATACATGAAGCAATATAACCCTTGCAGTCTTGATGAGACCACGTGACACTCATCCTAAGTAGAAAAAGTATGTCTTCAAACACGAATTTCTTCACTTTTCTTCTAAACTCAACTAATTGGTATATATATGTTGTTAGGCAACATCTCAACAATATAACATATATCATTTTTATATATATTATATTGTTGTGCATTCTTCCTAACTACTGTATATTTAAGCCTATATCTCCGAAACTTCTGAATATATTTTAATGTAATAAAGCTCAAATTGAAGAGCTGTACCCTCTTGATATTCTGACTGCAAGCAGCGCCCCCTACTGTAGAAGGAAAGTTATCTTGTGCATATCATGTTTGGTACTGTTTTATTCATTTTACACTATATAAACGATTTTATTCCATGATATGTCTCATTGCCTCATAACAATATGGCTGACCAATGACAACCGAGGAATAAGGACATGTACCGTTCAGAACTACATACAGCGCATTCGCTAATTGGCGCACTTTCTTCATTTTTTGAAAAACAAATAAAATTTTTATACTATGGGTTTGAATTTTGCATCACCCTGTATATGTTTTCCATACAACAACCAAATATACTACCTAAGAATTGCAAACATGATAAAATGGTAAGAAAATCTACACATTACAACAAAAAATTTTAAAAAATGAAGATAGTACCTGTTGTTATACATGAAGCAATATAACCCTTGCAGTCTTGATGAGACCACGTGACACTCATCCTAAGTAGAAAAAGTATATCTTCAAACACGAATTTCTTCACTTTTCTTCTAAACTCAACTAATTGGTATATATATGTTGTTAGGCAAGATCTCAACAATATAACATATGTCATTTTTATATATATTATATTGTTGTGCATTCTTCCTAACTACTGTATATTTAAGGCTATATCTCCGAAACTTCTGAATATATTTTAATGTAATAAAGCTCAAATTGAAGAGCTGTACCCTCTTCATATTCTGACTGCAAGCAGCGCCCCCTACTGTAGAAGGAAAGTTATCTTGTGCATATCATGTTTGGTACTGTTTTATTCATTTTACACTATATAAACGATTTTATTCCATGATATGTCTCATTGCCTCATAACAATATGGCTGACCAATGACAACCGAGGAATAAGGACATGTACCGTTCAGAACTACATACAGCGCATTCGCTAATTGGCGCACTTTCTTCATTTTTTGAAAAACAAATAAAATTTTTATACTATGGGTTTGAATTTTGCATCACCCTGTATATGTTTTCCATACAACAACCAAATATACTACCTAAGAATTGCAAACATGATAAAATGGTAAGAAAATCTACACATTACAACAAAAAATTTTAAAAAATGAAGATAGTACCTGTTGTTATACATGAAGCAATATAACCCTTGCAGTCTTGATGAGACCAGGTGACACTCATCCTAAGTAGAAAAAGTATGTCTTCAAACACGAATTTCTTCACTTTTCTTCTAAACTCAACTAATTGGTATATATATGTTGTTAGGCAACATCTCAACAATATAACATATGTCATTTTTATATATATTATATTGTTGTGCATTCTTCCTAACTACTGTATATTTAAGGCTATATCTCCGAAACTTCTGAATATATTTTAATGTAATAAAGCTCAAATTGAAGAGCTGTACCCTCTTCATATTCTGACTGCAAGCAGCGCCCCCTACTGTAGAAGGAAAGTTATCTTGTGCATATCATGTTTGGTACTCTTTTATTCATTTTACACTATATAAACGATTTTATTCCATGATATGTCTCATTGCCTCATAACAATATGGCTGACCAATGACAACCGAGGAATAAGGACATGTACCGTTCAGAACTACATACAGCGCATTCGCTAATTGGCGCACTTTCTTCATTTTTTGAAAAACAAATAAAATTTTTATACTATGGGTTTGAATTTTGCATCACCCTGTATATGTTTTCCATACAACAACCAAATATACTACCTAAGAATTGCAAACATGATAAAATGGTAAGAAAATCTACACATTACAACAAAAAATTTTAAAAAATGAAGATAGTACCTGTTGTTATACATGAAGCAATATAACCCTTGCAGTCTTGATGAGACCACGTGACACTCATCCTAAGTAGAAAAAGTATGTCTTCAAACACGAATTTCTTCACTTTTCTTCTAAACTCAACTAATTGGTATATATATGTTGTTAGGCAACATCTCAACAATATAACATATATCATTTTTATATATATTATATTGTTGTGCATTCTTCCTAACTACTGTATATTTAAGGCTATATCTCCGAAACTTCTGAATATATTTTAATGTAATAAAGCTCAAATTGAAGAGCTGTACCCTCTTCATATTCTGACTGCAAGCAGCGCCCCCTACTGTAGAAGGAAAGTTATCTTGTGCATATCATGTTTGGTACTGTTTTATTCATTTTACACTATATAAACGATTTTATTCCATGATATGTCTCATTGCCTCATAATAATATGGCTGACCAATGACAACCGAGGAATAAGGACATGTACCGTTCAGAACTACATACAGCGCATTCGCTAATTGGCGCACTTTCTTCATTTTTTGAAAAACAAATAAAATTTTTATACTATGGGTTTGAATTTTGCATCACCCTGTATATGTTTTCCATACAACAACCAAATATACTACCTAAGAATTGCAAACATGATAAAATGGTAAGAAAATCTACACATTACAACAAAAAATTTTAAAAAATGAAGATAGTACCTGTTGTTATACATGAAGCAATATAACCCTTGCAGTCTTGATGAGACCACGTGACACTCATCCTAAGTAGAAAAAGTATGTCTTCAAACACGAATTTCTTCACTTTTCTTCTAAACTCAACTAATTGGTATATATATGTTGTTAGGCAACATCTCAACAATATAACATATATCATTTTTATATATATTATATTGTTGTGCATTCTTCCTAACTACTGTATATTTAAGGCTATATCTCCGAAACTTCTGAATATATTTTAATGTAATAAAGCTCAAATTGAAGAGCTGTACCCTCTTCATATTCTGACTGCAAGCAGCGCCCCCTACTGTAGAAGGAAAGTTATCTTGTGCATATCATGTTTGGTACTCTTTTATTCATTTTACACTATATAAACGATTTTATTCCATGATATGTCTCATTGCCTCATAACAATATGGCTGACCAATGACAACCGAGGAATAAGGACATGTACCGTTCAGAACTACATACAGCGCATTCGCTAATTGGCGCACTTTCTTCATTTTTTGAAAAACAAATAAAATTTTTATACTATGGGTTTGAATTTTGCATCACCCTGTATATGTTTTCCATACAACAACCAAATATACTACCTAAGAATTGCAAACATGATAAAATGGTAAGAAAATCTACACATTACAACAAAAAATTTTAAAAAATGAAGATAGTACCTGTTGTTATACATGAAGCAATATAACCCTTGCAGTCTTGATGAGACCACGTGACACTCATCCTAAGTAGAAAAAGTATGTCTTCAAACACGAATTTCTTCACTTTTCTTCTAAACTCAACTAATTGGTATATATATGTTGTTAGGCAACATCTCAACAATATAACATATGTCATTTTTATATATATTATATTGTTGTGCATTCTTCCTAACTACTGTATATTTAAGGCTATATCTCCGAAACTTCTGAATATATTTTAATGTAATAAAGCTCAAATTGAAGAGCTGTACCCTCTTCATATTCTGACTGCAAGCAGCGCCCCCTACTGTAGAAGGAAAGTTATCTTGTGCATATCATGTTTGGTACTCTTTTATTCATTTTACACTATATAAACGATTTTATTCCATGATATGTCTCATTGCCTCATAACAATATGGCTGACCAATGACAACCGAGGAATAAGGACATGTACCGTTCAGAACTACATACAGCGCATTCGCTAATTGGCGCACTTTCTTCATTTTTTGAAAAACAAATAAAATTTTTATACTATGGGTTTGAATTTTGCATCACCCTGTATATGTTTTCCATACAACAACCAAATATACTACCTAAGAATTGCAAACATGATAAAATGGTAAGAAAATCTACACATTACAACAAAAAATTTTAAAAAATGAAGATAGTACCTGTTGTTATACATGAAGCAATATAACCCTTGCAGTCTTGATGAGACCACGTGACACTCATCCTAAGTAGAAAAAGTATGTCTTCAAACACGAATTTCTTCACTTTTCTTCTAAACTCAACTAATTGGTATATATATGTTGTTAGGCAACATCTCAACAATATAACATATATCATTTTTATATATATTATATTGTTGTGCATTCTTCCTAACTACTGTATATTTAAGCCTATATCTCCGAAACTTCTGAATATATTTTAATGTAATAAAGCTCAAATTGAAGAGCTGTACCCTCTTCATATTCTGACTGCAAGCAGCGCCCCCTACTGTAGAAGGAAAGTTATCTTGTGCATATCATGTTTGGTACTGTTTTATTCATTTTACACTATATAAACGATTTTATTCCATGATATGTCTCATTGCCTCATAACAATATGGCTGACCAATGACAACCGAGGAATAAGGACATGTACCGTTCAGAACTACATACAGCGCATTCGCTAATTGGCGCACTTTCTTCATTTTTTGAAAAACAAATAAAATTTTTATACTATGGGTTTGAATTTTGCATCACCCTGTATATGTTTTCCATACAACAACCAAATATACTACCTAAGAATTGCAAACATGATAAAATGGTAAGAAAATCTACACATTACAACAAAAAATTTTAAAAAATGAAGATAGTACCTGTTGTTATACATGAAGCAATATAACCCTTGCAGTCTTGATGAGACCACGTGACACTCATCCTAAGTAGAAAAAGTATGTCTTCAAACACGAATTTCTTCACTTTTCTTCTAAACTCAACTAATTGGTATATATATGTTGTTAGGCAACATCTCAACAATATAACATATATCATTTTTATATATATTATATTGTTGTGCATTCTTCCTAACTACTGTATATTTAAGCCTATATCTCCGAAACTTCTGAATATATTTTAATGTAATAAAGCTCAAATTGAAGAGCTGTACCCTCTTCATATTCTGACTGCAAGCAGCGCCCCCTACTGTAGAAGGAAAGTTATCTTGTGCATATCATGTTTGGTACTGTTTTATTCATTTTACACTATATAAACGATTTTATTCCATGATATGTCTCATTGCCTCATAACAATATGGCTGACCAATGACAACCGAGGAATAAGGACATGTACCGTTCAGAACTACATACAGCGCATTCGCTAATTGGCGCACTTTCTTCATTTTTTGAAAAACAAATAAAATTTTTATACTATGGGTTTGAATTTTGCATCACCCTGTATATGTTTTCCATACAACAACCAAATATACTACCTAAGAATTGCAAACATGATAAAATGGTAAGAAAATCTACACATTACAACAAAAAATTTTAAAACATGAAGATAGTACCTGTTGTTATACATGAAGCAATATAACCCTTGCAGTCTTGATGAGACCACGTGACACTCATCCTAAGTAGAAAAAGTATGTCTTCAAACACGAATTTCTTCACTTTTCTTCTAAACTCAACTAATTGGTATATATATGTTGTTAGGCAACATCTCAACAATATAACATATGTCATTTTTATATATATTATATTGTTGTGCATTCTTCCTAACTACTGTATATTTAAGGCTATATCTCCGAAACTTCTGAATATATTTTAATGTAATAAAGCTCAAATTGAAGAGCTGTACCCTCTTCATATTCTGACTGCAAGCAGCGCCCCCTACTGTAGAAGGAAAGTTATCTTGTGCATATCATGTTTGGTACTCTTTTATTCATTTTACACTATATAAACGATTTTATTCCATGATATGTCTCATTGCCTCATAACAATATGGCTGACCAATGACAACCGAGGAATAAGGACATGTACCGTTCAGAACTACATACAGCGCATTCGCTAATTGGCGCACTTTCTTCATTTTTTGAAAAACAAATAAAATTTTTATACTATGGGTTTGAATTTTGCATCACCCTGTATATGTTTTCCATACAACAACCAAATATACTACCTAAGAATTGCAAACATGATAAAATGGTAAGAAAATCTACACATTACAACAAAAAATTTTAAAAAAAGTAGATAGTACCTGTTGTTATACATGAAGCAATATAACCCTTGCAGTCTTGATGAGACCACGTGACACTCATCCTAAGTAGAAAAAGTATGTCTTCAAACACGAATTTCTTCACTTTTCTTCTAAACTCAACTAATTGGTATATATATGTTGTTAGGCAACATCTCAACAATATAACATATATCATTTTTATATATATTATATTGTTGTGCATTCTTCCTAACTACTGTATATTTAAGCCTATATCTCCGAAACTTCTGAATATATTTTAATGTAATAAAGCTCAAATTGAAGAGCTGTACCCTCTTGATATTCTGACTGCAAGCAGCGCCCCCTACTGTAGAAGGAAAGTTATCTTGTGCATATCATGTTTGGTACTGTTTTATTCATTTTACACTATATAAACGATTTTATTCCATGATATGTCTCATTGCCTCATAACAATATGGCTGACCAATGACAACCGAGGAATAAGGACATGTACCGTTCAGAACTACATACAGCGCATTCGCTAATTGGCGCACTTTCTTCATTTTTTGAAAAACAAATAAAATTTTTATACTATGGGTTTGAATTTTGCATCACCCTGTATATGTTTTCCATACAACAACCAAATATACTACCTAAGAATTGCAAACATGATAAAATGGTAAGAAAATCTACACATTACAACAAAAAATTTTAAAAAATGAAGATAGTACCTGTTGTTATACATGAAGCAATATAACCCTTGCAGTCTTGATGAGACCACGTGACACTCATCCTAAGTAGAAAAAGTATATCTTCAAACACGAATTTCTTCACTTTTCTTCTAAACTCAACTAATTGGTATATATATGTTGTTAGGCAAGATCTCAACAATATAACATATGTCATTTTTATATATATTATATTGTTGTGCATTCTTCCTAACTACTGTATATTTAAGGCTATATCTCCGAAACTTCTGAATATATTTTAATGTAATAAAGCTCAAATTGAAGAGCTGTACCCTCTTCATATTCTGACTGCAAGCAGCGCCCCCTACTGTAGAAGGAAAGTTATCTTGTGCATATCATGTTTGGTACTGTTTTATTCATTTTACACTATATAAACGATTTTATTCCATGATATGTCTCATTGCCTCATAACAATATGGCTGACCAATGACAACCGAGGAATAAGGACATGTACCGTTCAGAACTACATACAGCGCATTCGCTAATTGGCGCACTTTCTTCATTTTTTGAAAAACAAATAAAATTTTTATACTATGGGTTTGAATTTTGCATCACCCTGTATATGTTTTCCATACAACAACCAAATATACTACCTAAGAATTGCAAACATGATAAAATGGTAAGAAAATCTACACATTACAACAAAAAATTTTAAAAAATGAAGATAGTACCTGTTGTTATACATGAAGCAATATAACCCTTGCAGTCTTGATGAGACCAGGTGACACTCATCCTAAGTAGAAAAAGTATGTCTTCAAACACGAATTTCTTCACTTTTCTTCTAAACTCAACTAATTGGTATATATATGTTGTTAGGCAACATCTCAACAATATAACATATGTCATTTTTATATATATTATATTGTTGTGCATTCTTCCTAACTACTGTATATTTAAGGCTATATCTCCGAAACTTCTGAATATATTTTAATGTAATAAAGCTCAAATTGAAGAGCTGTACCCTCTTCATATTCTGACTGCAAGCAGCGCCCCCTACTGTAGAAGGAAAGTTATCTTGTGCATATCATGTTTGGTACTCTTTTATTCATTTTACACTATACAAACGATTTTATTCCATGATATGTCTCATTGCCTCATAACAATATGGCTGACCAATGACAACCGAGGAATAAGGACATGTACCGTTCAGAACTACATACAGCGCATTCGCTAATTGGCGCACTTTCTTCATTTTTTGAAAAACAAATAAAATTTTTATACTATGGGTTTGAATTTTGCATCACCCTGTATATGTTTTCCATACAACAACCAAATATACTACCTAAGAATTGCAAACATGATAAAATGGTAAGAAAATCTACACATTACAACAAAAAATTTTAAAAAATGAAGATAGTACCTGTTGTTATACATGAAGCAATATAACCCTTGCAGTCTTGATGAGACCACGTGACACTCATCCTAAGTAGAAAAAGTATGTCTTCAAACACGAATTTCTTCACTTTTCTTCTAAACTCAACTAATTGGTATATATATGTTGTTAGGCAACATCTCAACAATATAACATATATCATTTTTATATATATTATATTGTTGTGCATTCTTCCTAACTACTGTATATTTAAGCCTATATCTCCGAAACTTCTGAATATATTTTAATGTAATAAAGCTCAAATTGAAGAGCTGTACCCTCTTCATATTCTGACTGCAAGCAGCGCCCCCTACTGTAGAAGGAAAGTTATCTTGTGCATATCATGTTTGGTACTGTTTTATTCATTTTACACTATATAAACGATTTTATTCCATGATATGTCTCATTGCCTCATAACAATATGGCTGACCAATGACAACCGAGGAATAAGGACATGTACCGTTCAGAACTACATACAGCGCATTCGCTAATTGGCGCACTTTCTTCATTTTTTGAAAAACAAATAAAATTTTTATACTATGGGTTTGAATTTTGCATCACCCTGTATATGTTTTCCATACAACAACCAAATATACTACCTAAGAATTGCAAACATGATAAAATGGTAAGAAAATCTACACATTACAACAAAAAATTTTAAAAAATGAAGATAGTACCTGTTGTTATACATGAAGCAATATAACCCTTGCAGTCTTGATGAGACCACGTGACACTCATCCTAAGTAGAAAAAGTATGTCTTCAAACACGAATTTCTTCACTTTTCTTCTAAACTCAACTAATTGGTATATATATGTTGTTAGGCAACATCTCAACAATATAACATATATCATTTTTATATATATTATATTGTTGTGCATTCTTCCTAACTACTGTATATTTAAGCCTATATCTCCGAAACTTCTGAATATATTTTAATGTAATAAAGCTCAAATTGAAGAGCTGTACCCTCTTCATATTCTGACTGCAAGCAGCGCCCCCTACTGTAGAAGGAAAGTTATCTTGTGCATATCATGTTTGGTACTGTTTTATTCATTTTACACTATATAAACGATTTTATTCCATGATATGTCTCATTGCCTCATAACAATATGGCTGACCAATGACAACCGAGGAATAAGGACATGTACCGTTCAGAACTACATACAGCGCATTCGCTAATTGGCGCACTTTCTTCATTTTTTGAAAAACAAATAAAATTTTTATACTATGGGTTTGAATTTTGCATCACCCTGTATATGTTTTCCATACAACAACCAAATATACTACCTAAGAATTGCAAACATGATAAAATGGTAAGAAAATCTACACATTACAACAAAAAATTTTAAAAAATGAAGATAGTACCTGTTGTTATACATGAAGCAATATAACCCTTGCAGTCTTGATGAGACCACGTGACACTCATCCTAAGTAGAAAAAGTATGTCTTCAAACACGAATTTCTTCACTTTTCTTCTAAACTCAACTAATTGGTATATATATGTTGTTAGGCAACATCTCAACAATATAACATATGTCATTTTTATATATATTATATTGTTGTGCATTCTTCCTAACTACTGTATATTTAAGGCTATATCTCCGAAACTTCTGAATATATTTTAATGTAATAAAGCTCAAATTGAAGAGCTGTACCCTCTTCATATTCTGACTGCAAGCAGCGCCCCCTACTGTAGAAGGAAAGTTATCTTGTGCATATCATGTTTGGTACTCTTTTATTCATTTTACACTATATAAACGATTTTATTCCATGATATGTCTCATTGCCTCATAACAATATGGCTGACCAATGACAACCGAGGAATAAGGACATGTACCGTTCAGAACTACATACAGCGCATTCGCTAATTGGCGCACTTTCTTCATTTTTTGAAAAACAAATAAAATTTTTATACTATGGGTTTGAATTTTGCATCACCCTGTATATGTTTTCCATACAACAACCAAATATACTACCTAAGAATTGCAAACATGATAAAATGGTAAGAAAATCTACACATTACAACAAAAAATTTTAAAAAATGAAGATAGTACCTGTTGTTATACATGAAGCAATATAACCCTTGCAGTCTTGATGAGACCACGTGACACTCATCCTAAGTAGAAAAAGTATGTCTTCAAACACGAATTTCTTCACTTTTCTTCTAAACTCAACTAATTGGTATATATATGTTGTTAGGCAACATCTCAACAATATAACATATATCATTTTTATATATATTATATTGTTGTGCATTCTTCCTAACTACTGTATATTTAAGCCTATATCTCCGAAACTTCTGAATATATTTTAATGTAATAAAGCTCAAATTGAAGAGCTGTACCCTCTTCATATTCTGACTGCAAGCAGCGCCCCCTACTGTAGAAGGAAAGTTATCTTGTGCATATCATGTTTGGTACTGTTTTATTCATTTTACACTATATAAACGATTTTATTCCATGATATGTCTCATTGCCTCATAACAATATGGCTGACCAATGACAACCGAGGAATAAGGACATGTACCGTTCAGAACTACATACAGCGCATTCGCTAATTGGCGCACTTTCTTCATTTTTTGAAAAACAAATAAAATTTTTATACTATGGGTTTGAATTTTGCATCACCCTGTATATGTTTTCCATACAACAACCAAATATACTACCTAAGAATTGCAAACATGATAAAATGGTAAGAAAATCTACACATTACAACAAAAAATTTTAAAAAATGAAGATAGTACCTGTTGTTATACATGAAGCAATATAACCCTTGCAGTCTTGATGAGACCACGTGACACTCATCCTAAGTAGAAAAAGTATGTCTTCAAACACGAATTTCTTCACTTTTCTTCTAAACTCAACTAATTGGTATATATATGTTGTTAGGCAACATCTCAACAATATAACATATATCATTTTTATATATATTATATTGTTGTGCATTCTTCCTAACTACTGTATATTTAAGCCTATATCTCCGAAACTTCTGAATATATTTTAATGTAATAAAGCTCAAATTGAAGAGCTGTACCCTCTTCATATTCTGACTGCAAGCAGCGCCCCCTACTGTAGAAGGAAAGTTATCTTGTGCATATCATGTTTGGTACTGTTTTATTCATTTTACACTATATAAACGATTTTATTCCATGATATGTCTCATTGCCTCATAACAATATGGCTGACCAATGACAACCGAGGAATAAGGACATGTACCGTTCAGAACTACATACAGCGCATTCGCTAATTGGCGCACTTTCTTCATTTTTTGAAAAACAAATAAAATTTTTATACTATGGGTTTGAATTTTGCATCACCCTGTATATGTTTTCCATACAACAACCAAATATACTACCTAAGAATTGCAAACATGATAAAATGGTAAGAAAATCTACACATTACAACAAAAAATTTTAAAAAATGAAGATAGTACCTGTTGTTATACATGAAGCAATATAACCCTTGCAGTCTTGATGAGACCACGTGACACTCATCCTAAGTAGAAAAAGTATGTCTTCAAACACGAATTTCTTCACTTTTCTTCTAAACTCAACTAATTGGTATATATATGTTGTTAGGCAACATCTCAACAATATAACATATGTCATTTTTATATATATTATATTGTTGTGCATTCTTCCTAACTACTGTATATTTAAGGCTATATCTCCGAAACTTCTGAATATATTTTAATGTAATAAAGCTCAAATTGAAGAGCTGTACCCTCTTCATATTCTGACTGCAAGCAGCGCCCCCTACTGTAGAAGGAAAGTTATCTTGTGCATATCATGTTTGGTACTGTTTTATTCATTTTACACTATATAAACGATTTTATTCCATGATATGACTCATTGCCTCATAACAATATGGCTGACCAATGACAACCGAGGAATAAGGACATGTACCGTTCAGAACTACATACAGCGCATTCGCTAATTGGCGCACTTTCTTCATTTTTTGAAAAACAAATAAAATTTTTATACTATGGGTTTGAATTTTGCATCACCCTGTATATGTTTTCCATACAACAACCAAATATACTACCTAAGAATTGCAAACATGATAAAATGGTAAGAAAATCTACACATTACAACAAAAAATTTTAAAAAATGAAGATAGTACCTGTTGTTATACATGAAGCAATATAACCCTTGCAGTCTTGATGAGACCACGTGACACTCATCCTAAGTAGAAAAAGTATGTCTTCAAACACGAATTTCTTCACTTTTCTTCTAAACTCAACTAATTGGTATATATATGTTGTTAGGCAACATCTCAACAATATAACATATGTCATTTTTATATATATTATATTGTTGTGCATTCTTCCTAACTACTGTATATTTAAGGCTATATCTCCGAAACTTCTGAATATATTTTAATGTAATAAAGCTCAAATTGAAGAGCTGTACCCTCTTCATATTCTGACTGCAAGCAGCGCCCCCTACTGTAGAAGGAAAGTTATCTTGTGCATATCATGTTTGGTACTCTTTTATTCATTTTACACTATATAAACGATTTTATTCCATGATATGTCTCATTGCCTCATAACAATATGGCTGACCAATGACAACCGAGGAATAAGGACATGTACCGTTCAGAACTACATACAGCGCATTCGCTAATTGGCGCACTTTCTTCATTTTTTGAAAAACAAATAAAATTTTTATACTATGGGTTTGAATTTTGCATCACCCTGTATATGTTTTCCATACAACAACCAAATATACTACCTAAGAATTGCAAACATGATAAAATGGTAAGAAAATCTACACATTACAACAAAAAATTTTAAAAAATGAAGATAGTACCTGTTGTTATACATGAAGCAATATAACCCTTGCAGTCTTGATGAGACCACGTGACACTCATCCTAAGTAGAAAAAGTATATCTTCAAACACGAATTTCTTCACTTTTCTTCTAAACTCAACTAATTGGTATATATATGTTGTTAGGCAAGATCTCAACAATATAACATATGTCATTTTTATATATATTATATTGTTGTGCATTCTTCCTAACTACTGTATATTTAAGGCTATATCTCCGAAACTTCTGAATATATTTTAATGTAATAAAGCTCAAATTGAAGAGCTGTACCCTCTTCATATTCTGACTGCAAGCAGCGCCCCCTACTGTAGAAGGAAAGTTATCTTGTGCATATCATGTTTGGTACTGTTTTATTCATTTTACACTATATAAACGATTTTATTCCATGATATGTCTCATTGCCTCATAACAATATGGCTGACCAATGACAACCGAGGAATAAGGACATGTACCGTTCAGAACTACATACAGCGCATTCGCTAATTGGCGCACTTTCTTCATTTTTTGAAAAACAAATAAAATTTTTATACTATGGGTTTGAATTTTGCATCACCCTGTATATGTTTTCCATACAACAACCAAATATACTACCTAAGAATTGCAAACATGATAAAATGGTAAGAAAATCTACACATTACAACAAAAAATTTTAAAAAATGAAGATAGTACCTGTTGTTATACATGAAGCAATATAACCCTTGCAGTCTTGATGAGACCACGTGACACTCATCCTAAGTAGAAAAAGTATGTCTTCAAACACGAATTTCTTCACTTTTCTTCTAAACTCAACTAATTGGTATATATATGTTGTTAGGCAACATCTCAACAATATAACATATGTCATTTTTATATATATTATATTGTTGTGCATTCTTCCTAACTACTGTATATTTAAGGCTATATCTCCGAAACTTCTGAATATATTTTAATGTAATAAAGCTCAAATTGAAGAGCTGTACCCTCTTCATATTCTGACTGCAAGCAGCGCCCCCTACTGTAGAAGGAAAGTTATCTTGTGCATATCATGTTTGGTACTCTTTTATTCATTTTACACTATATAAACGATTTTATTCCATGATATGTCTCATTGCCTCATAACAATATGGCTGACCAATGACAACCGAGGAATAAGGACATGTACCGTTCAGAACTACATACAGCGCATTCGCTAATTGGCGCACTTTCTTCATTTTTTGAAAAACAAATAAAATTTTTATACTATGGGTTTGAATTTTGCATCACCCTGTATATGTTTTCCATACAACAACCAAATATACTACCTAAGAATTGCAAACATGATAAAATGGTAAGAAAATCTACACATTACAACAAAAAATTTTAAAAAATGAAGATAGTACCTGTTGTTATACATGAAGCAATATAACCCTTGCAGTCTTGATGAGACCACGTGACACTCATCCTAAGTAGAAAAAGTATGTCTTCAAACACGAATTTCTTCACTTTTCTTCTAAACTCAACTAATTGGTATATATATGTTGTTAGGCAACATCTCAACAATATAACATATGTCATTTTTATATATATTATATTGTTGTGCATTCTTCCTAACTACTGTATATTTAAGGCTATATCTCCGAAACTTCTGAATATATTTTAATGTAATAAAGCTCAAATTGAAGAGCTGTACCCTCTTCATATTCTGACTGCAAGCAGCGCCCCCTACTGTAGAAGGAAAGTTATCTTGTGCATATCATGTTTGGTACTGTTTTATTCATTTTACACTATATAAACGATTTTATTCCATGATATGTCTCATTGCCTCATAACAATATGGCTGACCAATGACAACCGAGGAATAAGGACATGTACCGTTCAGAACTACATACAGCGCATTCGCTAATTGGCGCACTTTCTTCATTTTTTGAAAAACAAATAAAATTTTTATACTATGGGTTTGAATTTTGCATCACCCTGTATATGTTTTCCATACAACAACCAAATATACTACCTAAGAATTGCAAACATGATAAAATGGTAAGAAAATCTACACATTACAACAAAAAATTTTAAAAAATGAAGATAGTACCTGTTGTTATACATGAAGCAATATAACCCTTGCAGTCTTGATGAGACCACGTGACACTCATCCTAAGTAGAAAAAGTATATCTTCAAACACGAATTTCTTCACTTTTCTTCTAAACTCAACTAATTGGTATATATATGTTGTTAGGCAAGATCTCAACAATATAACATATGTCATTTTTATATATATTATATTGTTGTGCATTCTTCCTAACTACTGTATATTTAAGGCTATATCTCCGAAACTTCTGAATATATTTTAATGTAATAAAGCTCAAATTGAAGAGCTGTACCCTCTTCATATTCTGACTGCAAGCAGCGCCCCCTACTGTAGAAGGAAAGTTATCTTGTGCATATCATGTTTGGTACTGTTTTATTCATTTTACACTATATAAACGATTTTATTCCATGATATGTCTCATTGCCTCATAACAATATGGCTGACCAATGACAACCGAGGAATAAGGACATGTACCGTTCAGAACTACATACAGCGCATTCGCTAATTGGCGCACTTTCTTCATTTTTTGAAAAACAAATAAAATTTTTATACTATGGGTTTGAATTTTGCATCACCCTGTATATGTTTTCCATACAACAACCAAATATACTACCTAAGAATTGCAAACATGATAAAATGGTAAGAAAATCTACACATTACAACAAAAAATTTTAAAAAATGAAGATAGTACCTGTTGTTATACATGAAGCAATATAACCCTTGCAGTCTTGATGAGACCAGGTGACACTCATCCTAAGTAGAAAAAGTATGTCTTCAAACACGAATTTCTTCACTTTTCTTCTAAACAACTCAACTAATTGGTATATATATGTTGTTATGCAACATCTCAACAATATAACATATGTCATTTTTATATATATTATATTGTTGTGCATTCTTCCTAACTACTGTATATTTAAGGCTATATCTCCGAAACTTCTGAATATATTTTAATGTAATAAAGCTCAAATTGAAGAGCTGTACCCTCTTCATATTCTGACTGCAAGCAGCGCCCCTACTGTAGAAGGAAAGTTATCTTGTGCATATCATGTTGGTACTCTTTTATTCATTTTACACTATATAAACGATTTTATTCCATGATATGTCTCATTGCCTCATAACAATATGGCTGACCAATGACAACCGAGGAATAAGGACATGTACCGTTCAGAACTACATACAGCGCATTCGCTAATTGGCGCACTTTCTTCATTTCTTGAAAAACAAATAAAATTTTTATACTATGGGTTTGAATTTTGCATCACCCTGTATATGTTTTCCATACAACAACCAAATATACTACCTAAGAATTGCCAAACATGATAAAATGGTAAGAAAATCTACACATTACAACAAAAAATTTTAAAAAATGAAGATAGTACCTGTTGTTATACATGAAGCAATATAACCCTTGCAGTCTTGATGAGACCACGTGACACTCATCCTAAGTAGAAAAAGTATGTCTTCAAACAAATTTCTTCACTTTTCTTCTAAACTCAACTAATTGGTATATATATGTTGTTAGGCAACATCTCAACAATATAACATATATCATTTTTATATATATTATATTGTTGTGCATTCTTCCTAACTACTGTATATTTAAGCCTATATCTCCGAAACTTCTGAATATATTTTAATGTAATAAAGCTCAAATTGAAGAGCTGTACCCTCTTCATATTCTGACTGCAAGCAGCGCCCCCTACTGTAGAAGGAAAGTTATCTTGTGCATATCATGTTTGGTACTGTTTTATTCATTTTACACTATATAAACGATTTTATTCCATGATATGTCTCATTGCCTCATAACAATATGGCTGACCAATGACAACCGAGGAATAAGGACATGTACCGTTCAGAACTACATACAGCGCATTCGCTAATTGGCGCACTTTCTTCATTTTTTGAAAAACAAATAAAATTTTTATACTATGGGTTTGAATTTTGCATCACCCTGTATATGTTTTCCATACAACAACCAAATATACTACCTAAGAATTGCAAACATGATAAAATGGTAAGAAAATCTACACATTACAACAAAAAATTTTAAAAAATGAAGATAGTACCTGTTGTTATACATGAAGCAATATAACCCTTGCAGTCTTGATGAGACCACGTGACACTCATCCTAAGTAGAAAAAGTATGTCTTCAAACACGAATTTCTTCACTTTTCTTCTAAACTCAACTAATTGGTATATATATGTTGTTAGGCAACATCTCAACAATATAACATATATCATTTTTATATATATTATATTGTTGTGCATTCTTCCTAACTACTGTATATTTAAGCCTATATCTCCGAAACTTCTGAATATATTTTAATGTAATAAAGCTCAAATTGAAGAGCTGTACCCTCTTCATATTCTGACTGCAAGCAGCGCCCCCACTGTAGAAGGAAAGTTATCTTGTGCATATCATGTTTGGTACTCTTTTATTCATTTTACACTATATAAACGATTTTATTCCATGATATGTCTCATTGCCTCATAACAATATGGCTGACCAATGACAACCGAGGAATAAGGACATGTACCGTTCAGAACTACATACAGCGCATTCGCTAATTGGCGCACTTTCTTCATTTTTTGAAAAACAAATAAAATTTTTATACTATGGGTTTGAATTTTGCATCACCCTGTATATGTTTTCCATACAACAACCAAATATACTACCTAAGAATTGCAAACATGATAAAATGGTAAGAAAATCTACACATTACAACAAAAAATTTTAAAAAATGAAGATAGTATGTTGTTATACATGAAGCAATATAACCCTTGCAGTCTTGATGAGACCACGTGACACTCATCCTAAGTAGAAAAAGTATGTCTTCAAACACGAATTTCTTCACTTTTCTTCTAAACTCAACTAATTGGTATATATATGTTGTTAGGCAACATCTCAACAATATAACATATATCATTTTTATATATATTATATTGTTGTGCATTCTTCCTAACTACTGTATATTTAAGCCTATATCTCCGAAACTTCTGAATATATTTTAATGTAATAAAGCTCAAATTGAAGAGCTGTACCCTCTTCATATTCTGACTGCAAGCAGCGCCCCCTACTGTAGAAGGAAAGTTATCTTGTGCATATCATGTTTGGTACTCTTTTATTCATTTTACACTATATAAACGATTTTATTCCATGATATGTCTCATTGCCTCATAACAATATGGCTGACCAATGACAACCGAGGAATAAGGACATGTACCGTTCAGAACTACATACAGCGCATTCGCTAATTGGCGCACTTTCTTCATTTTTTGAAAAACAAATAAAATTTTTATACTATGGGTTTGAATTTTGCATCACCCTGTATATGTTTTCCATACAACAACCAAATATACTACCTAAGAATTGCAAACATGATAAAATGGTAAGAAAATCTACACATTACAACAAAAAATTTTAAAAAATGAAGATAGTACCTGTTGTTATACATGAAGCAATATAACCCTTGCAGTCTTGATGAGACCACGTGACACTCATCCTAAGTAGAAAAAGTATGTCTTCAAACACGAATTTCTTCACTTTTCTTCTAAACTCAACTAATTGGTATATATATGTTGTTAGGCAACATCTCAACAATATAACATATGTCATTTTTATATATATTATATTGTTGTGCATTCTTCCTAACTACTGTATATTTAAGGCTATATCTCCGAAACTTCTGAATATATTTTAATGTAATAAAGCTCAAATTGAAGAGCTGTACCCTCTTCATATTCTGACTGCAAGCAGCGCCCCCTACTGTAGAAGGAAAGTTATCTTGTGCATATCATGTTTGGTACTGTTTTATTCATTTTACACTATATAAACGATTTTATTCCATGATATGTCTCATTGCCTCATAACAATATGGCTGACCAATGACAACCGAGGAATAAGGACATGTACCGTTCAGAACTACATACAGCGCATTCGCTAATTGGCGCACTTTCTTCATTTTTTGAAAAACAAATAAAATTTTTATACTATGGGTTTGAATTTTGCATCACCCTGTATATGTTTTCCATACAACAACCAAATATACTACCTAAGAATTGCAAACATGATAAAATGGTAAGAAAATCTACACATTACAACAAAAAATTTTAAAAAATGAAGATAGTACCTGTTGTTATACATGAAGCAATATAACCCTTGCAGTCTTGATGAGACCACGTGACACTCATCCTAAGTAGAAAAAGTATGTCTTCAAACACGAATTTCTTCACTTTTCTTCTAAACTCAACTAATTGGTATATATATGTTGTTAGGCAACATCTCAACAATATAACATATGTCATTTTTATATATATTATATTGTTGTGCATTCTTCCTAACTACTGTATATTTAAGGCTATATCTCCGAAACTTCTGAATATATTTTAATGTAATAAAGCTCAAATTGAAGAGCTGTACCCTCTTCATATTCTGACTGCAAGCAGCGCCCCCTACTGTAGAAGGAAAGTTATCTTGTGCATATCATGTTTGGTACTCTTTTATTCATTTTACACTATATAAACGATTTTATTCCATGATATGTCTCATTGCCTCATAACAATATGGCTGACCAATGACAACCGAGGAATAAGGACATGTACCGTTCAGAACTACATACAGCGCATTCGCTAATTGGCGCACTTTCTTCATTTTTTGAAAAACAAATAAAATTTTTATACTATGGGTTTGAATTTTGCATCACCCTGTATATGTTTTCCATACAACAACCAAATATACTACCTAAGAATTGCAAACATGATAAAATGGTAAGAAAATCTACACATTACAACAAAAAATTTTAAAAAATGAAGATAGTACCTGTTGTTATACATGAAGCAATATAACCCTTGCAGTCTTGATGAGACCACGTGACACTCATCCTAAGTAGAAAAAGTATGTCTTCAAACACGAATTTCTTCACTTTTCTTCTAAACTCAACTAATTGGTATATATATGTTGTTAGGCAACATCTCAACAATATAACATATATCATTTTTATATATATTATATTGTTGTGCATTCTTCCTAACTACTGTATATTTAAGCCTATATCTCCGAAACTTCTGAATATATTTTAATGTAATAAAGCTCAAATTGAAGAGCTGTACCCTCTTCATATTCTGACTGCAAGCAGCGCCCCCTACTGTAGAAGGAAAGTTATCTTGTGCATATCATGTTTGGTACTGTTTTATTCATTTTACACTATATAAACGATTTTATTCCATGATATGTCTCATTGCCTCATAACAATATGGCTGACCAATGACAACCGAGGAATAAGGACATGTACCGTTCAGAACTACATACAGCGCATTCGCTAATTGGCGCACTTTCTTCATTTTTTGAAAAACAAATAAAATTTTTATACTATGGGTTTGAATTTTGCATCACCCTGTATATGTTTTCCATACAACAACCAAATATACTACCTAAGAATTGCAAACATGATAAAATGGTAAGAAAATCTACACATTACAACAAAAAATTTTAAAAAATGAAGATAGTACCTGTTGTTATACATGAAGCAATATAACCCTTGCAGTCTTGATGAGACCACGTGACACTCATCCTAAGTAGAAAAAGTATGTCTTCAAACACGAATTTCTTCACTTTTCTTCTAAACTCAACTAATTGGTATATATATGTTGTTAGGCAACATCTCAACAATATAACATATGTCATTTTTATATATATTATATTGTTGTGCATTCTTCCTAACTACTGTATATTTAAGGCTATATCTCCGAAACTTCTGAATATATTTTAATGTAATAAAGCTCAAATTGAAGAGCTGTACCCTCTTCATATTCTGACTGCAAGCAGCGCCCCCTACTGTAGAAGGAAAGTTATCTTGTGCATATCATGTTTGGTACTGTTTTATTCATTTTACACTATATAAACGATTTTATTCCATGATATGTCTCATTGCCTCATAACAATATGGCTGACCAATGACAACCGAGGAATAAGGACATGTACCGTTCAGAACTACATACAGCGCATTCGCTAATTGGCGCACTTTCTTCATTTTTTGAAAAACAAATAAAATTTTTATACTATGGGTTTGAATTTTGCATCACCCTGTATATGTTTTCCATACAACAACCAAATATGCTACCTAAGAATTGCAAACATGATAAAATGGTAAGAAAATCTACACATTACAACAAAAAATTTTAAAAAATGAAGATAGTACCTGTTGTTATACATGAAGCAATATAACCCTTGCAGTCTTGATGAGACCACGTGACACTCATCCTAAGTAGAAAAAGTATGTCTTCAAACACGAATTTCTTCACTTTTCTTCTAAACTCAACTAATTGGTATATATATGTTGTTAGGCAACATCTCAACAATATAACATATGTCATTTTTATATATATTATATTGTTGTGCATTCTTCCTAACTACTGTATATTTAAGGCTATATCTCCGAAACTTCTGAATATATTTTAATGTAATAAAGCTCAAATTGAAGAGCTGTACCCTCTTCATATTCTGACTGCAAGCAGCGCCCCCTACTGTAGAAGGAAAGTTATCTTGTGCATATCATGTTTGGTATTTTATTTTTTTTACACTATATAAACGATTTTATTCCATGATATGTCTCATTGCCTCATAACAATATGGCTGACCAATGACAACCGAGGAATAAGGACATGTACCGTTCAGAACTACATACAGCGCATTCGCTAATTGGCGCACTTTCTTCATTTTTTGAAAAACAAATAAAATTTTTATACTATGGGTTTGAATTTTGCATCACCCTGTATATGTTTTCCATACAACAACCAAATATACTACCTAAGAATTGCAAACATGATAAAATGGTAAGAAAATCTACACATTACAACAACAAATTTTAAAAAATGAAGATAGTACCTGTTGTTATACATGAAGCAATATAACCCTTGCAGTCTTGATGAGACCACGTGACACTCATCCTAAGTAGAAAAAGTATGTCTTCAAACACGAATTTCTTCACTTTTCTTCTAAACTCAACTAATTGGTATATATATGTTGTTAGGCAACATCTCAACAATATAACATATGTCATTTTTATATATATTATATTGTTGTGCATTCTTCCTAACTACTGTATATTTAAGGCTATATCTCCGAAACTTCTGAATATATTTTAATGTAAAAAAACTCAAATTGAAGAGCTGTACCCTCTTCATATTCTGACTGCAAGCAGCGCCCCCTACTGTAGAAGGAAAGTTATCTTGTGCATATCATGTTTGGTACTGTTTTATTCATTTTACACTATATAAACGATTTTATTCCATGATATGTCTCATTGCCTCATAACAATATGGCTGACCAATGACAACCGAGGAATAAGGACATGTACCGTTCAGAACTACATACAGCGCATTCGCTAATTGGCGCACTTTCTTCATTTTTTGAAAAACAAATAAAATTTTTATACTATAGGTTTGAATTTTGCATCACCCTGTATATGTTTTCCATACAACAACCAAATATACTACCTAAGAATTGCAAACATGATAAAATGGTAAGAAAATCTACACATTACAACAAAAAATTTTAAAAAATGAAGATAGTACCTGTTGTTATACATGAAGCAATATAACCCTTGCAGTCTTGATGAGACCACGTGACACTCATCCTAAGTAGAAAAAGTATGTCTTCAAACACGAATTTCTTCACTTTTCTTCTAAACTCAACTAATTGGTATATATATGTTGTTAGGCAACATCTCAACAATATAACATATGTCATTTTTATATATATTATATTGTTGTGCATTCTTCCTAACTACTGTATATTTAAGGCTATATCTCCGAAACTTCTGAATATATTTTAATGTAAAAAAACTCAAATTGAAGAGCTGTACCCTCTTCATATTCTGACTGCAAGCAGCGCCCCCTACTGTAGAAGGAAAGTTATCTTGTGCATATCATGTTTGGTACTGTTTTATTCATTTTACACTATATAAACGATTTTATTCCATGATATGTCTCATTGCCTCATAACAATATGGCTGACCAATGACAACCGAGGAATAAGGACATGTACCGTTCAGAACTACATACAGCGCATTCGCTAATTGGCGCACTTTCTTCATTTTTTGAAAAACAAATAAAATTTTTATACTATAGGTTTGAATTTTGCATCACCCTGTATATGTTTTCCATACAACAACCAAATATACTACCTAAGAATTGCAAACATGATAAAATGGTAAGAAAATCTACACATTACAACAAAAAATTTTAAAAAATGAAGATAGTACCTGTTGTTATACATGAAGCAATATAACCCTTGCAGTCTTGATGAGACCACGTGACACTCATCCTAAGTAGAAAAAGTATGTCTTCAAACACGAATTTCTTCACTTTTCTTCTAAACTCAACTAATTGGTATATATATGTTGTTAGGCAACATCTCAACAATATAACATATGTCATTTTTATATATATTATATTGTTGTGCATTCTTCCTAACTACTGTATATTTAAGGCTATAACTCCGAAACTTCTGAATATATTTTAATGAAATAAAGCTCAAATTGAAGAGCTGTACCCTCTTCATATTCTGACTGCAACCAGCGCCCCCTACTGTAGAAGGAAAGTTATCTTGTGCATATCATGTTTGGTACTCTTTTATTTTTTTTACACTATATAAACGATTTTATTCCATGATATGTCTCATTGCCTCATAACAATATGGCTGACCAATGACAACCGAGGAATAAGGACATGTACCGTTCAGAACTACATACAGCGCATTCGCTAATTGGCGCACTTTCTTCATTTTTTGAAAAACAAATAAAATTTTTATTCTATGGGTTTGAATTTTGCATCACCCTGTATATGTTTTCCATACAACAACCAAATATACTACCTAAGAATTGCAAACATGATAAAATGGTAAGAAAATCTACACATTACAACAAAAAATTTTAAAAAATGAAGATAGTACCTGTTGTTATACATGAAGCAATATAACCCTTGCAGTCTTGATGAGACCACGTGACACTCATCCTAAGTAGAAAAAGTATGTCTTCAAACACGAATTTCTTCACTTTTCTTCTAAACTCAACTAATTGGTATATATATGTTGTTAGGCAACATCTCAACAATATAACATATGTCATTTTTATATATATTATATTGTTGTGCATTCTTCCTAACTATTGTATATTTAAGGCTATATCTCCGAAACTTCTGAATATATTTTAATGTAATAAAGCTCAAATTGAAGAGCTGTACCCTCTTCATATTCTGACTGCAAGCAGCGCCCCCTACTGTAGAAGGAAAGTTATCTTGTGCATATCATGTTTGGTACTGTTTTATTCATTTTATACTATATAAACGATTTTATTCCATGATATGTCTCATTGCCTCATAACAATATGGCTGACCAATGACAACCGAGGAATAAGGACATGTACCGTTCAGAACTACATACAGCGCATTCGCTAATTGGCGCACTTTCTTCATTTTTTGAAAAACAAATAAAATTTTTATACTATGGGTTTGAATTTTGCATCACCCTGTATATGTTTTCCATACAACAACCAAATATACTACCTAAGAATTGCAAACATGATAAAATGGTAAGACAATCTACACATTACAACAAAAAATTTTAAAAAATGAAGATAGTACCTGTTGTTATACATGAAGCAATATAACCCTTGCAGTCTTGATGAGACCACGTGACACTCATCCTAAGTAGAAAAAGTATGTCTTCAAACACGAATTTCTTCACTTTTCTTCTAAACTCAACTAATTGGTATATATATGTTGTTAGGCAACATCTCAACAATATAACATATGTCATTTTTATATATATTATATTGTTGTGCATTCTTCCTAACTACTGTATATTTAAGGCTATATCTCCGAAACTTCTGAATATATTTTAATGTAATAAAGCTCAAATTGAAGAGCTGTACCCTCTTCATATTCTGACTGCAACCAGCGCCCCCTACTGTAGAAGGAAAGTTATCTTGTGCATATCATGTTTGGTACTGTTTTATTCATTTTACACTATATAAACGATTTTATTCCATGATATGTCTCATTGCCTCATAACAATATGGCTGACCAATGACAACCGAGGAATAAGGACATGTACCGTTCAGAACTACATACAGCGCATTCGCTAATTGGCGCACTTTCTTCATTTTTTGAAAAACAAATAAAATTTTTATACTATGGGTTTGAATTTTGCATCACCCTGTATATGTTTTCCATACAACAACCAAATATACTACCTAAGAATTGCAAACATGATAAAATGGTAAGAAAATCTACACATTACAACAAAAAATTTTAAAAAATGAAGATAGTACCTGTTGTTATACATGAAGCAATATAACCCTTGCAGTCTTGATGAGACCACGTGACACTCATCCTAAGTAGAAAAAGTATGTCTTCAAACACGAATTTCTTCACTTTTCTTCTAAACTCAACTAATTGGTATATATATGTTGTTAGGCAACATCTCAACAATATAACATATGTCATTTTTATATATATTATATTGTTGTGCATTCTTCCTAACTATTGTATATTTCAGGCTATATCTCCGAAACTTCTGAATATATTTTAATGTAATAAAGCTCAAATTGAAGAGCTGTACCCTCTTCATATTCTGACTGCAACCAGCGCCCCCTACTGTAGAAGGAAAGTTATCTTGTGCATATCATGTTTGGTACTGTTTTATTCATTTTACACTATATAAACGATTTTATTCCATGATATGTCTCATTGCCTCATAACAATATGGCTGACCAATGACAACCGAGGAATAAGGACATGTACCGTTCAGAACTACATACAGCGCATTCGCTAATTGGCGCACTTTCTTCATTTTTTGAAAAACAAATAAAATTTTTATACTATGGGTTTGAATTTTGCATCACCCTGTATATGTTTTCCATACAACAACCAAATATACTACCTAAGAATTGCAAACATGATAAAATGGTAAGAAAATCTACACATTACAACAAAAAATTTTAAAAAATGAAGATAGTACCTGTTGTTATACATGAAGCAATATAACCCTTGCAGTCTTGATGAGACCACGTGACACTCATCCTAAGTAGAAAAAGTATGTCTTCAAACACGAATTTCTTCACTTTTCTTCTAAACTCAACTAATTGGTATATATATGTTGTTAGGCAACATCTCAACAATATAACATATGTCATTTTTATATATATTATATTGTTGTGCATTCTTCCTAACTACTGTATATTTAAGGCTATATCTCCGAAACTTCTGAATATATTTTAATGTAATAAAGCTCAAATTGAAGAGCTGTACCCTCTTCATATTCTGACTGCAAGCAGCGCCCGCTACCGTAGAAGGAAAGTTATCTTGTGCATATCATGTTTGGTACTGTTTTATTCATTTTACACTATATAAACGATTTTATTCCATGATATGTCTCATTGCCTCATAACAATATGGCTGACCAATGACAACCGAGGAATAAGGACATGTACCGTTCAGAACTACATACAGCGCATTCGCTAATTGGCGCACTTTCTTCATTTTTTGAAAAACAAATAAAATTTTTATACTATGGGTTTGAATTTTGCATCACCCTGTATATGTTTTCCATACAACAACCAAATATACTACCTAAGAATTGCAAACATGATAAAATGGTAAGAAAATCTACACATTACAACAAAAAATTTTAAAAAATGAAGATAGTACCTGTTGTTATACATGAAGCAATATAACCCTTGCAGTCTTGATGAGACCACGTGACACTCATCCTAAGTAGAAAAAGTATGTCTTCAAACACGAATTTCTTCACTTTTCTTCTAAACTCAACTAATTGGTATATATATGTTGTTAGGCAACATCTCAACAATATAACATATGTCATTTTTATATATATTATATTGTTGTGCATTCTTCCTAACTATTGTATATTTCAGGCTATATCTCCGAAACTTCTGAATATATTTTAATGTAATAAAGCTCAAATTGAAGAGCTGTACCCTCTTCATATTCTGACTGCAAGCAGCGCCCCCTACTGTAGAAGGAAAGTTATCTTGTGCATATCATGTTTGGTACTCTTTTATTCATTTTACACTATATAAACGATTTTATTCCATGATATGTCTCATTGCCTCATAACAATATGGCTGACCAATGACAACCGAGGAATAAGGACATGTACCGTTCAGAACTACATACAACGCATTCGCTAATTGGCGCACTTTCTTCATTTTTTGAAAAACAAATAAAATTTTTATACTATGGGTTTGAATTTTGCATCACCCTGTATATGTTTTCCATACAACAACCAAATATACTACCTAAGAATTGCAAACATGATAAAATGGTAAGAAAATCTACACATTACAAAAAAGAATTTTAAAAAATGAAGATAGTACCTGTTGTTATACATGAAGCAATATAACCCTTGCAGTCTTGATGAGACCACGTGACACTCATCCTAAGTAGAAAAAGTATGTCTTCAAACACGAATTTCTTCACTTTTCTTCTAAACTCAACTAATTGGTGTATATATGTTGTTAGGCAACATCTCAACAATATAACATATGTCATTTTTATATATATTGTATTGTTGTGCATTCTTCCTAACTACTGTATATTTAAGGCTATATCTCCGAAACTTCTGAATATATTTTAATGTAATAAAGCTCAAATTGAAGAGCTGTACCCTCTTCATATTCTGACTGCAAGCAGCGCCCGCTACCGTAGAAGGAAAGTTATCTTGTGCATATCATGTTTGGTACTGTTTTATTCATTTTACACTATATAAACGATTTTATTCCATGATATGTCTCATTGCCTCATAACAATATGGCTGACCAATGACAACCGAGGAATAAGGACATGTACCGTTCAGAACTACATACAGCGCATTCGCTAATTGGCGCACTTTCTTCATTTTTTGAAAAACAAATAAAATTTTTATACTATGGGTTTGAATTTTGCATCACCCTGTATATGTTTTCCATACAACAACCAAATATACTACCTAAGAATTGCAAACATGATAAAATGGTAAGAAAATCTACACATTACAACAAAAAATTTTAAAAAATGAAGATAGTACCTGTTGTTATACATGAAGCAATATAACCCTTGCAGTCTTGATGAGACCACGTGACACTCATCCTAAGTAGAAAAAGTATGTCTTCAAACACGAATTTCTTCACTTTTCTTCTAAACTCAACTAATTGGTATATATATGTTGTTAGGCAACATCTCAACAATATAACATATGTCATTTTTATATATATTATATTGTTGTGCATTCTTCCTAACTATTGTATATTTCAGGCTATATCTCCGAAACTTCTGAATATATTTTAATGTAATAAAGCTCAAATTGAAGAGCTGTACCCTCTTCATATTCTGACTGCAAGCAGCGCCCCCTACTGTAGAAGGAAAGTTATCTTGTGCATATCATGTTTGGTATTTTATTTTTTTTACACTATATAAACGATTTTATTCCATGATATGTCTCATTGCCTCATAACAATATGGCTGACCAATGACAACCGAGGAATAAGGACATGTACCGTTCAGAACTACATACAGCGCATTCGCTAATTGGCGCACTTTCTTCATTTTTTGAAAAACAAATAAAATTTTTATACTATGGGTTTGAATTTTGCATCACCCTGTATATGTTTTCCATACAACAACCAAATATACTACCTAAGAATTGCAAACATGATAAAATGGTAAGAAAATCTACACATTACAAAAAAGAATTTTAAAAAATGAAGATAGTACCTGTTGTTATACATGAAGCAATATAACCCTTGCAGTCTTGATGAGACCACGTGACACTCATCCTAAGTAGAAAAAGTATGTCTTCAAACACGAATTTCTTCACTTTTCTTCTAAACTCAACTAATTGGTGTATATATGTTGTTAGGCAACATCTCAACAATATAACATATGTCATTTTTATATATATTATATTGTTGTGCATTCTTCCTAACTACTGTATATTTAAGGCTATATCTCCGAAACTTCTGAATATATTTTAATGTAATAAAGCTCAAATTGAAGAGCTGTACCCTCTTCATATTCTGATTGCAAGCAGCGCCCCCTACTGTAGAAGGAAAGTTATCTTGTGCATATCATGTTTGGTACTGTTTTATTCATTTTACACTATATAAACGATTTTATTCCATGATATGTCTCATTGCCTCATAACAATATGGCTGACCAATGACAACCGAGGAATAAGGACATGTACCGTTCAGAACTACATACAGCGCATTCGCTAATTGGCGCACTTTCTTCATTTTTTGAAAAACAAATAAAATTTTTATACTATGGGTTTGAATTTTGCATCACCCTGTATATGTTTTCCATACAACAACCAAATATACTACCTAAGAATTGCAAACATGATAAAATGGTAAGAAAATCTACACATTACAACAAAAAATTTTAAAAAATGAAGATAGTACCTGTTGTTATACATGAAGCAATATAACCCTTGCAGTCTTGATGAGACCACGTGACACTCATCCTAAGTAGAAAAAGTATGTCTTCAAACACGAATTTCTTCACTTTTCTTCTAAACTCAACTAATTGGTATATATATGTTGTTAGGCAACATCTCAACAATATAACATATGTCATTT
This sequence comes from Thermobia domestica, assembly GCF_964235325.1. Taxonomy (NCBI): domain Eukaryota; kingdom Metazoa; phylum Arthropoda; class Insecta; order Zygentoma; family Lepismatidae; genus Thermobia; species Thermobia domestica. The sequence goes on along the minus strand of NW_027656204.1, from coordinate 42,977 downwards.
TTATATATATTATATTGTTGTGCATTCTTCCTAACTACTGTATATTTAAGGCTATATCTCCGAAACTTCTGAATATATTTTAATGTAATAAAGCTCAAATTGAAGAGCTGTACCCTCTTCATATTCTGACTGCAAGCAGCGCCCGCTACCGTAGAAGGAAAGTTATCTTGTGCATATCATGTTTGGTACTGTTTTATTCATTTTACACTATATAAACGATTTTATTCCATGATATGTCTCATTGCCTCATAACAATATGGCTGACCAATGACAACCGAGGAATAAGGACATGTACCGTTCAGAACTACATACAGCGCATTCGCTAATTGGCGCACTTTCTTCATTTTTTGAAAAACAAATAAAATTTTTATACTATGGGTTTGAATTTTGCATCACCCTGTATATGTTTTCCATACAACAACCAAATATACTACCTAAGAATTGCAAACATGATAAAATGGTAAGAAAATCTACACATTACAACAAAAAATTTTAAAAAATGAAGATAGTACCTGTTGTTATACATGAAGCAATATAACCCTTGCAGTCTTGATGAGACCACGTGACACTCATCCTAAGTAGAAAAAGTATGTCTTCAAACACGAATTTCTTCACTTTTCTTCTAAACTCAACTAATTGGTATATATATGTTGTTAGGCAACATCTCAACAATATAACATATGTCATTTTTATATATATTATATTGTTGTGCATTCTTCCTAACTATTGTATATTTCAGGCTATATCTCCGAAACTTCTGAATATATTTTAATGTAATAAAGCTCAAATTGAAGAGCTGTACCCTCTTCATATTCTGACTGCAAGCAGCGCCCCCTACTGTAGAAGGAAAGTTATCTTGTGCATATCATGTTTGGTACTCTTTTATTTTTTTTACACTATATAAACGATTTTATTCCATGATATGTCTCATTGCCTCATAACAATATGGCTGACCAATGACAACCGAGGAATAAGGACATGTACCGTTCAGAACTACATACAACGCATTCGCTAATTGGCGCACTTTCTTCATTTTTTGAAAAACAAATAAAATTTTTATACTATGGGTTTGAATTTTGCATCACCCTGTATATGTTTTCCATACAACAACCAAATATACTACCTAAGAATTGCAAACATGATAAAATGGTAAGAAAATCTACACATTACAAAAAAGAATTTTAAAAAATGAAGATAGTACCTGTTGTTATACATGAAGCAATATAACCCTTGCAGTCTTGATGAGACCACGTGACACTCATCCTAAGTAGAAAAAGTATGTCTTCAAACACGAATTTCTTCACTTTTCTTCTAAACTCAACTAATTGGTGTATATATGTTGTTAGGCAACATCTCAACAATATAACATATGTCATTTTTATATATATTGTATTGTTGTGCATTCTTCCAAACTACTGTATATTTCAGGCTATATCTCCGAAACTTCTGAATATATTTTAATGTAATAAAGCTCAAATTGAAGAGCTGTACCCTCTTCATATTCTGACTGCAAGCAGCGCCCCCTACTGTAGAAGGAAAGTTATCTTGTGCATATCATGTTTGGTATTTTATTTTTTTTACACTATATAAACGATTTTATTCCATGATATGTCTCATTGCCTCATAACAATATGGCTGACCAATGACAACCGAGGAATAAGGACATGTACCGTTCAGAACTACATACAGCGCATTCGCTAATTGGCGCACTTTCTTCATTTTTTGAAAAACAAATAAAATTTTTATACTATGGGTTTGAATTTTGCATCACCCTGTATATGTTTTCCATACAACAACCAAATATACTACCTAAGAATTGCAAACATGATAAAATGGTAAGAAAATCTACACATTACAACAAAAAATTTTAAAAAATGAAGATAGTACCTGTTGTTATACATGAAGCAATATAACCCTTGCAGTCTTGATGAGACCACGTGACACTCATCCTAAGTAGAAAAAGTATGTCTTCAAACACGAATTTCTTCACTTTTCTTCTAAACTCAACTAATTGGTATATATATGTTGTTAGGCAACATCTCAACAATATAACATATGTCATTTTTATATATATTATATTGTTGTGCATTCTTCCTAACTACTGTATATTTAAGGCTATATCTCCGAAACTTCTGAATATATTTTAATGTAATAAAGCTCAAATTGAAGAGCTGTACCCTCTTCATATTCTGACTGCAAGCAGCGCCCGCTACCGTAGAAGGAAAGTTATCTTGTGCATATCATGTTTGGTACTGTTTTATTCATTTTACACTATATAAACGATTTTATTCCATGATATGTCTCATTGCCTCATAACAATATGGCTGACCAATGACAACCGAGGAATAAGGACATGTACCGTTCAGAACTACATACAGCGCATTCGCTAATTGGCGCACTTTCTTCATTTTTTGAAAAACAAATAAAATTTTTATACTATGGGTTTGAATTTTGCATCACCCTGTATATGTTTTCCATACAACAACCAAATATACTACCTAAGAGTTGCAAACATGATAAAATGGTAAGAAAATCTACACATTACAACAAAAAATTTTAAAAAATGAAGATAGTACCTGTTGTTATACATGAAGCAATATAACCCTTGCAGTCTTGATGAGACCACGTGACACTCATCCTAAGTAGAAAAAGTATGTCTTCAAACACGAATTTCTTCACTTTTCTTCTAAACTCAACTAATTGGTATATATATGTTGTTAGGCAACATCTCAACAATATAACATATGTCATTTTTATATATATTATATTGTTGTGCATTCTTCCTAACTATTGTATATTTCAGGCTATATCTCCGAAACTTCTGAATATATTTTAATGTAATAAAGCTCAAATTGAAGAGCTGTACCCTCTTCATATTCTGACTGCAACCAGCGCCCCCTACTGTAGAAGGAAAGTTATCTTGTGCATATCATGTTTGGTACTGTTTTATTCATTTTACACTATATAAACGATTTTATTCCATGATATGTCTCATTGCCTCATAACAATATGGCTGACCAATGACAACCGAGGAATAAGGACATGTACCGTTCAGAACTACATACAGCGCATTCGCTAATTGGCGCACTTTCTTCATTTTTTGAAAAACAAATAAAATTTTTATACTATGGGTTTGAATTTTGCATCACCCTGTATATGTTTTCCATACAACAACCAAATATACTACCTAAGAATTGCAAACATGATAAAATGGTAAGAAAATCTACACATTACAACAAAAAATTTTAAAAAATGAAGATAGTACCTGTTGTTATACATGAAGCAATATAACCCTTGCAGTCTTGATGAGACCACGTGACACTCATCCTAAGTAGAAAAAGTATGTCTTCAAACACGAATTTCTTCACTTTTCTTCTAAACTCAACTAATTGGTATATATATGTTGTTAGGCAACATCTCAACAATATAACATATGTCATTTTTATATATATTATATTGTTGTGCATTCTTCCTAACTACTGTATATTTAAGGCTATATCTCCGAAACTTCTGAATATATTTTAATGTAATAAAGCTCAAATTGAAGAGCTGTACCCTCTTCATATTCTGACTGCAAGCAGCGCCCCCTACTGTAGAAGGAAAGTTATCTTGTGCATATCATGTTTGGTACTGTTTTATTCATTTTACACTATATAAACGATTTTATTCCATGATATGTCTCATTGCCTCATAACAATATGGCTGACCAATGACAACCGAGGAATAAGGACATGTACCGTTCAGAACTACATACAGCGCATTCGCTAATTGGCGCACTTTCTTCATTTTTTGAAAAACAAATAAAATTTTTATACTATGGGTTTGAATTTTGCATCACCCTGTATATGTTTTCCATACAACAACCAAATATGCTACCTAAGAATTGCAAACATGATAAAATGGTAAGAAAATCTACACATTACAACAAAAAATTTTAAAAAATGAAGATAGTACCTGTTGTTATACATGAAGCAATATAACCCTTGCAGTCTTGATGAGACCACGTGACACTCATCCTAAGTAGAAAAAGTATGTCTTCAAACACGAATTTCTTCACTTTTCTTCTAAACTCAACTAATTGGTATATATATGTTGTTAGGCAACATCTCAACAATATAACATATGTCATTTTTATATATATTATATTGTTGTGCATTCTTCCTAACTACTGTATATTTAAGGCTATATCTCCGAAACTTCTGAATATATTTTAATGTAATAAAGCTCAAATTGAAGAGCTGTACCCTCTTCATATTCTGACTGCAAGCAGCGCCCCCTACTGTAGAAGGAAAGTTATCTTGTGCATATCATGTTTGGTATTTTATTTTTTTTACACTATATAAACGATTTTATTCCATGATATGTCTCATTGCCTCATAACAATATGGCTGACCAATGACAACCGAGGAATAAGGACATGTACCGTTCAGAACTACATACAGCGCATTCGCTAATTGGCGCACTTTCTTCATTTTTTGAAAAACAAATAAAATTTTTATACTATGGGTTTGAATTTTGCATCACCCTGTATATGTTTTCCATACAACAACCAAATATACTACCTAAGAATTGCAAACATGATAAAATGGTAAGAAAATCTACACATTACAACAACAAATTTTAAAAAATGAAGATAGTACCTGTTGTTATACATGAAGCAATATAACCCTTGCAGTCTTGATGAGACCACGTGACACTCATCCTAAGTAGAAAAAGTATGTCTTCAAACACGAATTTCTTCACTTTTCTTCTAAACTCAACTAATTGGTATATATATGTTGTTAGGCAACATCTCAACAATATAACATATGTCATTTTTATATATATTATATTGTTGTGCATTCTTCCTAACTACTGTATATTTAAGGCTATATCTCCGAAACTTCTGAATATATTTTAATGTAAAAAAACTCAAATTGAAGAGCTGTACCCTCTTCATATTCTGACTGCAAGCAGCGCCCCCTACTGTAGAAGGAAAGTTATCTTGTGCATATCATGTTTGGTACTGTTTTATTCATTTTACACTATATAAACGATTTTATTCCATGATATGTCTCATTGCCTCATAACAATATGGCTGACCAATGACAACCGAGGAATAAGGACATGTACCGTTCAGAACTACATACAGCGCATTCGCTAATTGGCGCACTTTCTTCATTTTTTGAAAAACAAATAAAATTTTTATACTATGGGTTTGAATTTTGCATCACCCTGTATATGTTTTCCATACAACAACCAAATATACTACCTAAGAGTTGCAAACATGATAAAATGGTAAGAAAATCTACACATTACAACAAAAAATTTTAAAAAATGAAGATAGTACCTGTTGTTATACATGAAGCAATATAACCCTTGCAGTCTTGATGAGACCACGTGACACTCATCCTAAGTAGAAAAAGTATGTCTTCAAACACGAATTTCTTCACTTTTCTTCTAAACTCAACTAATTGGTATATATATGTTGTTAGGCAACATCTCAACAATATAACATATGTCATTTTTATATATATTATATTGTTGTGCATTCTTCCTAACTATTGTATATTTCAGGCTATATCTCCGAAACTTCTGAATATATTTTAATGTAATAAAGCTCAAATTGAAGAGCTGTACCCTCTTCATATTCTGACTGCAACCAGCGCCCCCTACTGTAGAAGGAAAGTTATCTTGTGCATATCATGTTTGGTACTGTTTTATTCATTTTACACTATATAAACGATTTTATTCCATGATATGTCTCATTGCCTCATAACAATATGGCTGACCAATGACAACCGAGGAATAAGGACATGTACCGTTCAGAACTACATACAGCGCATTCGCTAATTGGCGCACTTTCTTCATTTTTTGAAAAACAAATAAAATTTTTATACTATGGGTTTGAATTTTGCATCACCCTGTATATGTTTTCCATACAACAACCAAATATACTACCTAAGAATTGCAAACATGATAAAATGGTAAGAAAATCTACACATTACAACAAAAAATTTTAAAAAATGAAGATAGTACCTGTTGTTATACATGAAGCAATATAACCCTTGCAGTCTTGATGAGACCACGTGACACTCATCCTAAGTAGAAAAAGTATGTCTTCAAACACGAATTTCTTCACTTTTCTTCTAAACTCAACTAATTGGTATATATATGTTGTTAGGCAACATCTCAACAATATAACATATGTCATTTTTATATATATTATATTGTTGTGCATTCTTCCTAACTACTGTATATTTAAGGCTATATCTCCGAAACTTCTGAATATATTTTAATGTAATAAAGCTCAAATTGAAGAGCTGTACCCTCTTCATATTCTGACTGCAAGCAGCGCCCCCTACTGTAGAAGGAAAGTTATCTTGTGCATATCATGTTTGGTACTGTTTTATTCATTTTACACTATATAAACGATTTTATTCCATGATATGTCTCATTGCCTCATAACAATATGGCTGACCAATGACAACCGAGGAATAAGGACATGTACCGTTCAGAACTACATACAGCGCATTCGCTAATTGGCGCACTTTCTTCATTTTTTGAAAAACAAATAAAATTTTTATACTATGGGTTTGAATTTTGCATCACCCTGTATATGTTTTCCATACAACAACCAAATATGCTACCTAAGAATTGCAAACATGATAAAATGGTAAGAAAATCTACACATTACAACAAAAAATTTTAAAAAATGAAGATAGTACCTGTTGTTATACATGAAGCAATATAACCCTTGCAGTCTTGATGAGACCACGTGACACTCATCCTAAGTAGAAAAAGTATGTCTTCAAACACGAATTTCTTCACTTTTCTTCTAAACTCAACTAATTGGTATATATATGTTGTTAGGCAACATCTCAACAATATAACATATGTCATTTTTATATATATTATATTGTTGTGCATTCTTCCTAACTACTGTATATTTAAGGCTATATCTCCGAAACTTCTGAATATATTTTAATGTAATAAAGCTCAAATTGAAGAGCTGTACCCTCTTCATATTCTGACTGCAAGCAGCGCCCCCTACTGTAGAAGGAAAGTTATCTTGTGCATATCATGTTTGGTATTTTATTTTTTTTACACTATATAAACGATTTTATTCCATGATATGTCTCATTGCCTCATAACAATATGGCTGACCAATGACAACCGAGGAATAAGGACATGTACCGTTCAGAACTACATACAGCGCATTCGCTAATTGGCGCACTTTCTTCATTTTTTGAAAAACAAATAAAATTTTTATACTATGGGTTTGAATTTTGCATCACCCTGTATATGTTTTCCATACAACAACCAAATATACTACCTAAGAATTGCAAACATGATAAAATGGTAAGAAAATCTACACATTACAACAACAAATTTTAAAAAATGAAGATAGTACCTGTTGTTATACATGAAGCAATATAACCCTTGCAGTCTTGATGAGACCACGTGACACTCATCCTAAGTAGAAAAAGTATGTCTTCAAACACGAATTTCTTCACTTTTCTTCTAAACTCAACTAATTGGTATATATATGTTGTTAGGCAACATCTCAACAATATAACATATGTCATTTTTATATATATTATATTGTTGTGCATTCTTCCTAACTACTGTATATTTAAGGCTATATCTCCGAAACTTCTGAATATATTTTAATGTAAAAAAACTCAAATTGAAGAGCTGTACCCTCTTCATATTCTGACTGCAAGCAGCGCCCCCTACTGTAGAAGGAAAGTTATCTTGTGCATATCATGTTTGGTACTGTTTTATTCATTTTACACTATATAAACGATTTTATTCCATGATATGTCTCATTGCCTCATAACAATATGGCTGACCAATGACAACCGAGGAATAAGGACATGTACCGTTCAGAACTACATACAGCGCATTCGCTAATTGGCGCACTTTCTTCATTTTTTGAAAAACAAATAAAATTTTTATACTATGGGTTTGAATTTTGCATCACCCTGTATATGTTTTCCATACAACAACCAAATATACTACCTAAGAATTGCAAACATGATAAAATGGTAAGAAAATCTACACATTACAACAAAAAATTTTAAAAAATGAAGATAGTACCTGTTGTTATACATGAAGCAATATAACCCTTGCAGTCTTGATGAGACCACGTGACACTCATCCTAAGTAGAAAAAGTATGTCTTCAAACACGAATTTCTTCACTTTTCTTCTAAACTCAACTAATTGGTATATATATGTTGTTAGGCAACATCTCAACAATATAACATATGTCATTTTTATATATATTATATTGTTGTGCATTCTTCCTAACTACTGTATATTTAAGGCTATATCTCCGAAACTTCTGAATATATTTTAATGTAAAAAAACTCAAATTGAAGAGCTGTACCCTCTTCATATTCTGACTGCAAGCAGCGCCCCCTACTGTAGAAGGAAAGTTATCTTGTGCATATCATGTTTGGTACTGTTTTATTCATTTTACACTATATAAACGATTTTATTCCATGATATGTCTCATTGCCTCATAACAATATGGCTGACCAATGACAACCGAGGAATAAGGACATGTACCGTTCAGAACTACATACAGCGCATTCGCTAATTGGCGCACTTTCTTCATTTTTTGAAAAACAAATAAAATTTTTATACTATAGGTTTGAATTTTGCATCACCCTGTATATGTTTTCCATACAACAACCAAATATACTACCTAAGAATTGCAAACATGATAAAATGGTAAGAAAATCTACACATTACAACAAAAAATTTTAAAAAATGAAGATAGTACCTGTTGTTATACATGAAGCAATATAACCCTTGCAGTCTTGATGAGACCACGTGACACTCATCCTAAGTAGAAAAAGTATGTCTTCAAACACGAATTTCTTCACTTTTCTTCTAAACTCAACTAATTGGTATATATATGTTGTTAGGCAACATCTCAACAATATAACATATGTCATTTTTATATATATTATATTGTTGTGCATTCTTCCTAACTACTGTATATTTAAGGCTATAACTCCGAAACTTCTGAATATATTTTAATGAAATAAAGCTCAAATTGAAGAGCTGTACCCTCTTCATATTCTGACTGCAACCAGCGCCCCCTACTGTAGAAGGAAAGTTATCTTGTGCATATCATGTTTGGTACTCTTTTATTTTTTTTACACTATATAAACGATTTTATTCCATGATATGTCTCATTGCCTCATAACAATATGGCTGACCAATGACAACCGAGGAATAAGGACATGTACCGTTCAGAACTACATACAGCGCATTCGCTAATTGGCGCACTTTCTTCATTTTTTGAAAAACAAATAAAATTTTTATTCTATGGGTTTGAATTTTGCATCACCCTGTATATGTTTTCCATACAACAACCAAATATACTACCTAAGAATTGCAAACATGATAAAATGGTAAGAAAATCTACACATTACAACAAAAAATTTTAAAAAATGAAGATAGTACCTGTTGTTATACATGAAGCAATATAACCCTTGCAGTCTTGATGAGACCACGTGACACTCATCCTAAGTAGAAAAAGTATGTCTTCAAACACGAATTTCTTCACTTTTCTTCTAAACTCAACTAATTGGTATATATATGTTGTTAGGCAACATCTCAACAATATAACATATGTCATTTTTATATATATTATATTGTTGTGCATTCTTCCTAACTATTGTATATTTAAGGCTATATCTCCGAAACTTCTGAATATATTTTAATGTAATAAAGCTCAAATTGAAGAGCTGTACCCTCTTCATATTCTGACTGCAAGCAGCGCCCCCTACTGTAGAAGGAAAGTTATCTTGTGCATATCATGTTTGGTACTGTTTTATTCATTTTATACTATATAAACGATTTTATTCCATGATATGTCTCATTGCCTCATAACAATATGGCTGACCAATGACAACCGAGGAATAAGGACATGTACCGTTCAGAACTACATACAGCGCATTCGCTAATTGGCGCACTTTCTTCATTTTTTGAAAAACAAATAAAATTTTTATACTATGGGTTTGAATTTTGCATCACCCTGTATATGTTTTCCATACAACAACCAAATATACTACCTAAGAATTGCAAACATGATAAAATGGTAAGAAAATCTACACATTACAACAAAAAATTTTAAAAAATGAAGATAGTACCTGTTGTTATACATGAAGCAATATAACCCTTGCAGTCTTGATGAGACCACGTGACACTCATCCTAAGTAGAAAAAGTATGTCTTCAAACACGAATTTCTTCACTTTTCTTCTAAACTCAACTAATTGGTATATATATGTTGTTAGGCAACATCTCAACAATATAACATATGTCATTTTTATATATATTATATTGTTGTGCATTCTTCCTAACTACTGTATATTTAAGGCTATATCTCCGAAACTTCTGAATATATTTTAATGTAATAAAGCTCAAATTGAAGAGCTGTACCCTCTTCATATTCTGACTGCAACCAGCGCCCCCTACTGTAGAAGGAAAGTTATCTTGTGCATATCATGTTTGGTACTGTTTTATTCATTTTACACTATATAAACGATTTTATTCCATGATATGTCTCATTGCCTCATAACAATATGGCTGACCAATGACAACCGAGGAATAAGGACATGTACCGTTCAGAACTACATACAGCGCATTCGCTAATTGGCGCACTTTCTTCATTTTTTGAAAAACAAATAAAATTTTTATACTATGGGTTTGAATTTTGCATCACCCTGTATATGTTTTCCATACAACAACCAAATATACTACCTAAGAATTGCAAACATGATAAAATGGTAAGAAAATCTACACATTACAACAAAAAATTTTAAAAAATGAAGATAGTACCTGTTGTTATACATGAAGCAATATAACCCTTGCAGTCTTGATGAGACCACGTGACACTCATCCTAAGTAGAAAAAGTATGTCTTCAAACACGAATTTCTTCACTTTTCTTCTAAACTCAACTAATTGGTATATATATGTTGTTAGGCAACATCTCAACAATATAACATATGTCATTTTTATATATATTATATTGTTGTGCATTCTTCCTAACTATTGTATATTTCAGGCTATATCTCCGAAACTTCTGAATATATTTTAATGTAATAAAGCTCAAATTGAAGAGCTGTACCCTCTTCATATTCTGACTGCAACCAGCGCCCCCTACTGTAGAAGGAAAGTTATCTTGTGCATATCATGTTTGGTACTGTTTTATTCATTTTACACTATATAAACGATTTTATTCCATGATATGTCTCATTGCCTCATAACAATATGGCTGACCAATGACAACCGAGGAATAAGGACATGTACCGTTCAGAACTACATACAGCGCATTCGCTAATTGGCGCACTTTCTTCATTTTTTGAAAAACAAATAAAATTTTTATACTATGGGTTTGAATTTTGCATCACCCTGTATATGTTTTCCATACAACAACCAAATATACTACCTAAGAATTGCAAACATGATAAAATGGTAAGAAAATCTACACATTACAACAAAAAATTTTAAAAAATGAAGATAGTACCTGTTGTTATACATGAAGCAATATAACCCTTGCAGTCTTGATGAGACCACGTGACACTCATCCTAAGTAGAAAAAGTATGTCTTCAAACACGAATTTCTTCACTTTTCTTCTAAACTCAACTAATTGGTATATATATGTTGTTAGGCAACATCTCAACAATATAACATATGTCATTTTTATATATATTATATTGTTGTGCATTCTTCCTAACTACTGTATATTTAAGGCTATATCTCCGAAACTTCTGAATATATTTTAATGTAATAAAGCTCAAATTGAAGAGCTGTACCCTCTTCATATTCTGACTGCAAGCAGCGCCCGCTACCGTAGAAGGAAAGTTATCTTGTGCATATCATGTTTGGTACTGTTTTATTCATTTTACACTATATAAACGATTTTATTCCATGATATGTCTCATTGCCTCATAACAATATGGCTGACCAATGACAACCGAGGAATAAGGACATGTACCGTTCAGAACTACATACAGCGCATTCGCTAATTGGCGCACTTTCTTCATTTTTTGAAAAACAAATAAAATTTTTATACTATGGGTTTGAATTTTGCATCACCCTGTATATGTTTTCCATACAACAACCAAATATACTACCTAAGAATTGCAAACATGATAAAATGGTAAGAAAATCTACACATTACAACAAAAAATTTTAAAAAATGAAGATAGTACCTGTTGTTATACATGAAGCAATATAACCCTTGCAGTCTTGATGAGACCACGTGACACTCATCCTAAGTAGAAAAAGTATGTCTTCAAACACGAATTTCTTCACTTTTCTTCTAAACTCAACTAATTGGTATATATATGTTGTTAGGCAACATCTCAACAATATAACATATGTCATTTTTATATATATTATATTGTTGTGCATTCTTCCTAACTATTGTATATTTCAGGCTATATCTCCGAAACTTCTGAATATATTTTAATGTAATAAAGCTCAAATTGAAGAGCTGTACCCTCTTCATATTCTGACTGCAAGCAGCGCCCCCTACTGTAGAAGGAAAGTTATCTTGTGCATATCATGTTTGGTACTCTTTTATTCATTTTACACTATATAAACGATTTTATTCCATGATATGTCTCATTGCCTCATAACAATATGGCTGACCAATGACAACCGAGGAATAAGGACATGTACCGTTCAGAACTACATACAACGCATTCGCTAATTGGCGCACTTTCTTCATTTTTTGAAAAACAAATAAAATTTTTATACTATGGGTTTGAATTTTGCATCACCCTGTATATGTTTTCCATACAACAACCAAATATACTACCTAAGAATTGCAAACATGATAAAATGGTAAGAAAATCTACACATTACAAAAAAGAATTTTAAAAAATGAAGATAGTACCTGTTGTTATACATGAAGCAATATAACCCTTGCAGTCTTGATGAGACCACGTGACACTCATCCTAAGTAGAAAAAGTATGTCTTCAAACACGAATTTCTTCACTTTTCTTCTAAACTCAACTAATTGGTGTATATATGTTGTTAGGCAACATCTCAACAATATAACATATGTCATTTTTATATATATTGTATTGTTGTGCATTCTTCCTAACTACTGTATATTTAAGGCTATATCTCCGAAACTTCTGAATATATTTTAATGTAATAAAGCTCAAATTGAAGAGCTGTACCCTCTTCATATTCTGACTGCAAGCAGCGCCCGCTACCGTAGAAGGAAAGTTATCTTGTGCATATCATGTTTGGTACTGTTTTATTCATTTTACACTATATAAACGATTTTATTCCATGATATGTCTCATTGCCTCATAACAATATGGCTGACCAATGACAACCGAGGAATAAGGACATGTACCGTTCAGAACTACATACAGCGCATTCGCTAATTGGCGCACTTTCTTCATTTTTTGAAAAACAAATAAAATTTTTATACTATGGGTTTGAATTTTGCATCACCCTGTATATGTTTTCCATACAACAACCAAATATACTACCTAAGAATTGCAAACATGATAAAATGGTAAGAAAATCTACACATTACAACAAAAAATTTTAAAAAATGAAGATAGTACCTGTTGTTATACATGAAGCAATATAACCCTTGCAGTCTTGATGAGACCACGTGACACTCATCCTAAGTAGAAAAAGTATGTCTTCAAACACGAATTTCTTCACTTTTCTTCTAAACTCAACTAATTGGTATATATATGTTGTTAGGCAACATCTCAACAATATAACATATGTCATTTTTATATATATTATATTGTTGTGCATTCTTCCTAACTATTGTATATTTCAGGCTATATCTCCGAAACTTCTGAATATATTTTAATGTAATAAAGCTCAAATTGAAGAGCTGTACCCTCTTCATATTCTGACTGCAAGCAGCGCCCCCTACTGTAGAAGGAAAGTTATCTTGTGCATATCATGTTTGGTATTTTATTTTTTTTACACTATATAAACGATTTTATTCCATGATATGTCTCATTGCCTCATAACAATATGGCTGACCAATGACAACCGAGGAATAAGGACATGTACCGTTCAGAACTACATACAGCGCATTCGCTAATTGGCGCACTTTCTTCATTTTTTGAAAAACAAATAAAATTTTTATACTATGGGTTTGAATTTTGCATCACCCTGTATATGTTTTCCATACAACAACCAAATATACTACCTAAGAATTGCAAACATGATAAAATGGTAAGAAAATCTACACATTACAAAAAAGAATTTTAAAAAATGAAGATAGTACCTGTTGTTATACATGAAGCAATATAACCCTTGCAGTCTTGATGAGACCACGTGACACTCATCCTAAGTAGAAAAAGTATGTCTTCAAACACGAATTTCTTCACTTTTCTTCTAAACTCAACTAATTGGTGTATATATGTTGTTAGGCAACATCTCAACAATATAACATATGTCATTTTTATATATATTATATTGTTGTGCATTCTTCCTAACTACTGTATATTTAAGGCTATATCTCCGAAACTTCTGAATATATTTTAATGTAATAAAGCTCAAATTGAAGAGCTGTACCCTCTTCATATTCTGATTGCAAGCAGCGCCCCCTACTGTAGAAGGAAAGTTATCTTGTGCATATCATGTTTGGTACTGTTTTATTCATTTTACACTATATAAACGATTTTATTCCATGATATGTCTCATTGCCTCATAACAATATGGCTGACCAATGACAACCGAGGAATAAGGACATGTACCGTTCAGAACTACATACAGCGCATTCGCTAATTGGCGCACTTTCTTCATTTTTTGAAAAACAAATAAAATTTTTATACTATGGGTTTGAATTTTGCATCACCCTGTATATGTTTTCCATACAACAACCAAATATACTACCTAAGAATTGCAAACATGATAAAATGGTAAGAAAATCTACACATTACAACAAAAAATTTTAAAAAATGAAGATAGTACCTGTTGTTATACATGAAGCAATATAACCCTTGCAGTCTTGATGAGACCACGTGACACTCATCCTAAGTAGAAAAAGTATGTCTTCAAACACGAATTTCTTCACTTTTCTTCTAAACTCAACTAATTGGTATATATATGTTGTTAGGCAACATCTCAACAATATAACATATGTCATTTTTATATATATTATATTGTTGTGCATTCTTCCTAACTACTGTATATTTAAGGCTATATCTCCGAAACTTCTGAATATATTTTAATGTAATAAAGCTCAAATTGAAGAGCTGTACCCTCTTCATATTCTGACTGCAAGCAGCGCCCGCTACCGTAGAAGGAAAGTTATCTTGTGCATATCATGTTTGGTACTCTTTTATTCATTTTACACTATATAAACGATTTTATTCCATGATATGTCTCATTGCCTCATAACAATATGGCTGACCAATGACAACCGAGGAATAAGGACATGTACCGTTCAGAACTACATACAGCGCATTCGCTAATTGGCGCACTTTCTTCATTTTTTGAAAAACAAATAAAATTTTTATACTATGGGTTTGAATTTTGCATCACCCTGTATATGTTTTCCATACAACAACCAAATATACTACCTAAGAATTGCAAACATGATAAAATGGTAAGAAAATCTACACATTACAACAAAAAATTTTAAAAAATGAAGATAGTACCTGTTGTTATACATGAAGCAATATAACCCTTGCAGTCTTGATGAGACCACGTGACACTCATCCTAAGTAGAAAAAGTATGTCTTCAAACACGAATTTCTTCACTTTTCTTCTAAACTCAACTAATTGGTATATATATGTTGTTAGGCAACATCTCAACAATATAACATATGTCATTTTTATATATATTATATTGTTGTGCATTCTTCCTAACTATTGTATATTTCAGGCTATATCTCCGAAACTTCTGAATATATTTTAATGTAATAAAGCTCAAATTGAAGAGCTGTACCCTCTTCATATTCTGACTGCAAGCAGCGCCCCCTACTGTAGAAGGAAAGTTATCTTGTGCATATCATGTTTGGTACTCTTTTATTTTTTTTACACTATATAAACGATTTTATTCCATGATATGTCTCATTGCCTCATAACAATATGGCTGACCAATGACAACCGAGGAATAAGGACATGTACCGTTCAGAACTACATACAACGCATTCGCTAATTGGCGCACTTTCTTCATTTTTTGAAAAACAAATAAAATTTTTATACTATGGGTTTGAATTTTGCATCACCCTGTATATGTTTTCCATACAACAACCAAATATACTACCTAAGAATTGCAAACATGATAAAATGGTAAGAAAATCTACACATTACAAAAAAGAATTTTAAAAAATGAAGATAGTACCTGTTGTTATACATGAAGCAATATAACCCTTGCAGTCTTGATGAGACCACGTGACACTCATCCTAAGTAGAAAAAGTATGTCTTCAAACACGAATTTCTTCACTTTTCTTCTAAACTCAACTAATTGGTGTATATATGTTGTTAGGCAACATCTCAACAATATAACATATGTCATTTTTATATATATTGTATTGTTGTGCATTCTTCCAAACTACTGTATATTTAAGGCTATATCTCCGAAACTTCTGAATATATTTTAATGTAATAAAGCTCAAATTGAAGAGCTGTACCCTCTTCATATTCTGACTGCAAGCAGCGCCCCCTACTGTAGAAGGAAAGTTATCTTGTGCATATCATGTTTGGTACTGTTTTATTCATTTTATACTATATAAACGATTTTATTCCATGATATGTCTCATTGCCTCATAACAATATGGCTGACCAATGACAACCGAGGAATAAGGACATGTACCGTTCAGAACTACATACAGCGCATTCGCTAATTGGCGCACTTTCTTCATTTTTTGAAAAACAAATAAAATTTTTATACTATGGGTTTGAATTTTGCATCACCCTGTATATGTTTTCCATACAACAACCAAATATACTACCTAAGAATTGCAAACATGATAAAATGGTAAGAAAATCTACACATTACAACAAAAAATTTTAAAAAATGAAGATAGTACCTGTTGTTATACATGAAGCAATATAACCCTTGCAGTCTTGATGAGACCACGTGACACTCATCCTAAGTAGAAAAAGTATGTCTTCAAACACGAATTTCTTCACTTTTCTTCTAAACTCAACTAATTGGTATATATATGTTGTTAGGCAACATCTCAACAATATAACATATGTCATTTTTATATATATTATATTGTTGTGCATTCTTCCTAACTACTGTATATTTAAGGCTATATCTCCGAAACTTCTGAATATATTTTAATGTAATAAAGCTCAAATTGAAGAGCTGTACCCTCTTCATATTCTGACTGCAAGCAGCGCCCGCTACCGTAGAAGGAAAGTTATCTTGTGCATATCATGTTTGGTACTGTTTTATTCATTTTACACTATATAAACGATTTTATTCCATGATATGTCTCATTGCCTCATAACAATATGGCTGACCAATGACAACCGAGGAATAAGGACATGTACCGTTCAGAACTACATACAGCGCATTCGCTAATTGGCGCACTTTCTTCATTTTTTGAAAAACAAATAAAATTTTTATACTATGGGTTTGAATTTTGCATCACCCTGTATATGTTTTCCATACAACAACCAAATATACTACCTAAGAGTTGCAAACATGATAAAATGGTAAGAAAATCTACACATTACAACAAAAAATTTTAAAAAATGAAGATAGTACCTGTTGTTATACATGAAGCAATATAACCCTTGCAGTCTTGATGAGACCACGTGACACTCATCCTAAGTAGAAAAAGTATGTCTTCAAACACGAATTTCTTCACTTTTCTTCTAAACTCAACTAATTGGTATATATATGTTGTTAGGCAACATCTCAACAATATAACATATGTCATTTTTATATATATTATATTGTTGTGCATTCTTCCTAACTATTGTATATTTCAGGCTATATCTCCGAAACTTCTGAATATATTTTAATGTAATAAAGCTCAAATTGAAGAGCTGTACCCTCTTCATATTCTGACTGCAACCAGCGCCCCCTACTGTAGAAGGAAAGTTATCTTGTGCATATCATGTTTGGTACTGTTTTATTCATTTTACACTATATAAACGATTTTATTCCATGATATGTCTCATTGCCTCATAACAATATGGCTGACCAATGACAACCGAGGAATAAGGACATGTACCGTTCAGAACTACATACAGCGCATTCGCTAATTGGCGCACTTTCTTCATTTTTTGAAAAACAAATAAAATTTTTATACTATGGGTTTGAATTTTGCATCACCCTGTATATGTTTTCCATACAACAACCAAATATACTACCTAAGAATTGCAAACATGATAAAATGGTAAGAAAATCTACACATTACAACAAAAAATTTTAAAAAATGAAGATAGTACCTGTTGTTATACATGAAGCAATATAACCCTTGCAGTCTTGATGAGACCACGTGACACTCATCCTAAGTAGAAAAAGTATGTCTTCAAACACGAATTTCTTCACTTTTCTTCTAAACTCAACTAATTGGTATATATATGTTGTTAGGCAACATCTCAACAATATAACATATGTCATTTTTATATATATTATATTGTTGTGCATTCTTCCTAACTACTGTATATTTAAGGCTATATCTCCGAAACTTCTGAATATATTTTAATGTAATAAAGCTCAAATTGAAGAGCTGTACCCTCTTCATATTCTGACTGCAAGCAGCGCCCGCTACCGTAGAAGGAAAGTTATCTTGTGCATATCATGTTTGGTACTGTTTTATTCATTTTACACTATATAAACGATTTTATTCCATGATATGTCTCATTGCCTCATAACAATATGGCTGACCAATGACAACCGAGGAATAAGGACATGTACCGTTCAGAACTACATACAGCGCATTCGCTAATTGGCGCACTTTCTTCATTTTTTGAAAAACAAATAAAATTTTTATACTATGGGTTTGAATTTTGCATCACCCTGTATATGTTTTCCATACAACAACCAAATATACTACCTAAGAATTGCAAACATGATAAAATGGTAAGAAAATCTACACATTACAACAAAAAATTTTAAAAAATGAAGATAGTACCTGTTGTTATACATGAAGCAATATAACCCTTGCAGTCTTGATGAGACCACGTGACACTCATCCTAAGTAGAAAAAGTATGTCTTCAAACACGAATTTCTTCACTTTTCTTCTAAACTCAACTAATTGGTATATATATGTTGTTAGGCAACATCTCAACAATATAACATATGTCATTTTTATATATATTATATTGTTGTGCATTCTTCCTAACTATTGTATATTTCAGGCTATATCTCCGAAACTTCTGAATATATTTTAATGTAATAAAGCTCAAATTGAAGAGCTGTACCCTCTTCATATTCTGACTGCAAGCAGCGCCCCCTACTGTAGAAGGAAAGTTATCTTGTGCATATCATGTTTGGTACTCTTTTATTTTTTTTACACTATATAAACGATTTTATTCCATGATATGTCTCATTGCCTCATAACAATATGGCTGACCAATGACAACCGAGGAATAAGGACATGTACCGTTCAGAACTACATACAACGCATTCGCTAATTGGCGCACTTTCTTCATTTTTTGAAAAACAAATAAAATTTTTATACTATGGGTTTGAATTTTGCATCACCCTGTATATGTTTTCCATACAACAACCAAATATACTACCTAAGAATTGCAAACATGATAAAATGGTAAGAAAATCTACACATTACAAAAAAGAATTTTAAAAAATGAAGATAGTACCTGTTGTTATACATGAAGCAATATAACCCTTGCAGTCTTGATGAGACCACGTGACACTCATCCTAAGTAGAAAAAGTATGTCTTCAAACACGAATTTCTTCACTTTTCTTCTAAACTCAACTAATTGGTGTATATATGTTGTTAGGCAACATCTCAACAATATAACATATGTCATTTTTATATATATTGTATTGTTGTGCATTCTTCCTAACTACTGTATATTTAAGGCTATATCTCCGAAACTTCTGAATATATTTTAATGTAATAAAGCTCAAATTGAAGAGCTGTACCCTCTTCATATTCTGACTGCAAGCAGCGCCCCCTACTGTAGAAGGAAAGTTATCTTGTGCATATCATGTTTGGTACTGTTTTATTCATTTTATACTATATAAACGATTTTATTCCATGATATGTCTCATTGCCTCATAACAATATGGCTGACCAATGACAACCGAGGAATAAGGACATGTACCGTTCAGAACTACATACAGCGCATTCGCTAATTGGCGCACTTTCTTCATTTTTTGAAAAACAAATAAAATTTTTATACTATGGGTTTGAATTTTGCATCACCCTGTATATGTTTTCCATACAACAACCAAATATACTACCTAAGAATTGCAAACATGATAAAATGGTAAGAAAATCTACACATTACAACAAAAAATTTTAAAAAATGAAGATAGTACCTGTTGTTATACATGAAGCAATATAACCCTTGCAGTCTTGATGAGACCACGTGACACTCATCCTAAGTAGAAAAAGTATGTCTTCAAACACGAATTTCTTCACTTTTCTTCTAAACTCAACTAATTGGTATATATATGTTGTTAGGCAACATCTCAACAATATAACATATGTCATTTTTATATATATTATATTGTTGTGCATTCTTCCTAACTACTGTATATTTAAGGCTATATCTCCGAAACTTCTGAATATATTTTAATGTAATAAAGCTCAAATTGAAGAGCTGTACCCTCTTCATATTCTGACTGCAACCAGCGCCCCCTACTGTAGAAGGAAAGTTATCTTGTGCATATCATGTTTGGTACTGTTTTATTCATTTTACACTATATAAACGATTTTATTCCATGATATGTCTCATTGCCTCATAACAATATGGCTGACCAATGACAACCGAGGAATAAGGACATGTACCGTTCAGAACTACATACAGCGCATTCGCTAATTGGCGCACTTTCTTCATTTTTTGAAAAACAAATAAAATTTTTATTCTATGGGTTTGAATTTTGCATCACCCTGTATATGTTTTCCATACAACAACCAAATATACTACCTAAGAATTGCAAACATGATAAAATGGTAAGAAAATCTACACATTACAACAAAAAATTTTAAAAAATGAAGATAGTACCTGTTGTTATACATGAAGCAATATAACCCTTGCAGTCTTGATGAGACCACGTGACACTCATCCTAAGTAGAAAAAGTATGTCTTCAAACACGAATTTCTTCACTTTTCTTCTAAACTCAACTAATTGGTATATATATGTTGTTAGGCAACATCTCAACAATATAACATATGTCATTTTTATATATATTATATTGTTGTGCATTCTTCCTAACTATTGTATATTTAAGGCTATATCTCCGAAACTTCTGAATATATTTTAATGTAATAAAGCTCAAATTGAAGAGCTGTACCCTCTTCATATTCTGACTGCAAGCAGCGCCCCCTACTGTAGAAGGAAAGTTATCTTGTGCATATCATGTTTGGTACTCTTTTATTTTTTTTACACTATATAAACGATTTTATTCCATGATATGTCTCATTGCCTCATAACAATATGGCTGACCAATGACAACCGAGGAATAAGGACATGTACCGTTCAGAACTACATACAGCGCATTCGCTAATTGGCGCACTTTCTTCATTTTTTGAAAAACAAATAAAATTTTTATACTATGGGTTTGAATTTTGCATCACCCTGTATATGTTTTCCATACAACAACCAAATATACTACCTAAGAATTGCAAACATGATAAAATGGTAAGAAAATCTACACATTACAACAAAAAATTTTAAAAAATGAAGATAGTACCTGTTGTTATACATGAAGCAATATAACCCTTGCAGTCTTGATGAGACCACGTGACACTCATCCTAAGTAGAAAAAGTATGTCTTCAAACACGAATTTCTTCACTTTTCTTCTAAACTCAACTAATTGGTATATATATGTTGTTAGGCAACATCTCAACAATATAACATATGTCATTTTTATATATATTATATTGTTGTGCATTCTTCCTAACTACTGTATATTTAAGGCTATATCTCCGAAACTTCTGAATATATTTTAATGTAATAAAGCTCAAATTGAAGAGCTGTACCCTCTTCATATTCTGACTGCAAGCAGCGCCCCCTACTGTAGAAGGAAAGTTATCTTGTGCATATCATGTTTGGTACTGTTTTATTCATTTTATACTATATAAACGATTTTATTCCATGATATGTCTCATTGCCTCATAACAATATGGCTGACCAATGACAACCGAGGAATAAGGACATGTACCGTTCAGAACTACATACAGCGCATTCGCTAATTGGCGCACTTTCTTCATTTTTTGAAAAACAAATAAAATTTTTATACTATGGGTTTGAATTTTGCATCACCCTGTATATGTTTTCCATACAACAACCAAATATACTACCTAAGAATTGCAAACATGATAAAATGGTAAGAAAATCTACACATTACAACAAAAAATTTTAAAAAATGAAGATAGTACCTGTTGTTATACATGAAGCAATATAACCCTTGCAGTCTTGATGAGACCACGTGACACTCATCCTAAGTAGAAAAAGTATGTCTTCAAACACGAATTTCTTCACTTTTCTTCTAAACTCAACTAATTGGTATATATATGTTGTTAGGCAACATCTCAACAATATAACATATGTCATTTTTATATATATTATATTGTTGTGCATTCTTCCTAACTATTGTATATTTCAGGCTATATCTCCGAAACTTCTGAATATATTTTAATGTAATAAAGCTCAAATTGAAGAGCTGTACCCTCTTCATATTCTGACTGCAAGCAGCGCCCCCTACTGTAGAAGGAAAGTTATCTTGTGCATATCATGTTTGGTACTCTTTTATTTTTTTTACACTATATAAACGATTTTATTCCATGATATGTCTCATTGCCTCATAACAATATGGCTGACCAATGACAACCGAGGAATAAGGACATGTACCGTTCAGAACTACATACAACGCATTCGCTAATTGGCGCACTTTCTTCATTTTTTGAAAAACAAATAAAATTTTTATACTATGGGTTTGAATTTTGCATCACCCTGTATATGTTTTCCATACAACAACCAAATATACTACCTAAGAATTGCAAACATGATAAAATGGTAAGAAAATCTACACATTACAACAAAAAATTTTAAAAAATGAAGATAGTACCTGTTGTTATACATGAAGCAATATAACCCTTGCAGTCTTGATGAGACCACGTGACACTCATCCTAAGTAGAAAAAGTATGTCTTCAAACACGAATTTCTTCACTTTTCTTCTAAACTCAACTAATTGGTATATATATGTTGTTAGGCAACATCTCAACAATATAACATATGTCATTTTTATATATATTATATTGTTGTGCATTCTTCCTAACTATTGTATATTTCAGGCTATATCTCCGAAACTTCTGAATATATTTTAATGTAATAAAGCTCAAATTGAAGAGCTGTACCCTCTTCATATTCTGACTGCAAGCAGCGCCCCCTACTGTAGAAGGAAAGTTATCTTGTGCATATCATGTTTGGTACTCTTTTATTTTTTTTACACTATATAAACGATTTTATTCCATGATATGTCTCATTGCCTCATAACAATATGGCTGACCAATGACAACCGAGGAATAAGGACATGTACCGTTCAGAACTACATACAACGCATTCGCTAATTGGCGCACTTTCTTCATTTTTTGAAAAACAAATAAAATTTTTATACTATGGGTTTGAATTTTGCATCACCCTGTATATGTTTTCCATACAACAACCAAATATACTACCTAAGAATTGCAAACATGATAAAATGGTAAGAAAATCTACACATTACAAAAAAGAATTTTAAAAAATGAAGATAGTACCTGTTGTTATACATGAAGCAATATAACCCTTGCAGTCTTGATGAGACCACGTGACACTCATCCTAAGTAGAAAAAGTATGTCTTCAAACACGAATTTCTTCACTTTTCTTCTAAACTCAACTAATTGGTGTATATATGTTGTTAGGCAACATCTCAACAATATAACATATGTCATTTTTATATATATTGTATTGTTGTGCATTCTTCCTAACTACAGTATATTTAAGGCTATATCTCCGAAACTTCTGAATATATTTTAATGTAATAAAGCTCAAATTGAAGAGCTGTACCCTCTTCATATTCTGACTGCAAGCAGCGCCCCCTACTGTAGAAGGAAAGTTATCTTGTGCATATCATGTTTGGTACTGTTTTATTCATTTTATACTATATAAACGATTTTATTCCATGATATGTCTCATTGCCTCATAACAATATGGCTGACCAATGACAACCGAGGAATAAGGACATGTACCGTTCAGAACTACATACAGCGCATTCGCTAATTGGCGCACTTTCTTCATTTTTTGAAAAACAAATAAAATTTTTATACTATGGGTTTGAATTTTGCATCACCCTGTATATGTTTTCCATACAACAACCAAATATACTACCTAAGAATTGCAAACATGATAAAATGGTAAGAAAATCTACACATTACAACAAAAAATTTTAAAAAATGAAGATAGTACCTGTTGTTATACATGAAGCAATATAACCCTTGCAGTCTTGATGAGACCACGTGACACTCATCCTAAGTAGAAAAAGTATGTCTTCAAACACGAATTTCTTCACTTTTCTTCTAAACTCAACTAATTGGTATATATATGTTGTTAGGCAACATCTCAACAATATAACATATGTCATTTTTATATATATTATATTGTTGTGCATTCTTCCTAACTACTGTATATTTAAGGCTATATCTCCGAAACTTCTGAATATATTTTAATGTAATAAAGCTCAAATTGAAGAGCTGTACCCTCTTCATATTCTGACTGCAACCAGCGCCCCCTACTGTAGAAGGAAAGTTATCTTGTGCATATCATGTTTGGTACTGTTTTATTCATTTTACACTATATAAACGATTTTATTCCATGATATGTCTCATTGCCTCATAACAATATGGCTGACCAATGACAACCGAGGAATAAGGACATGTACCGTTCAGAACTACATACAGCGCATTCGCTAATTGGCGCACTTTCTTCATTTTTTGAAAAACAAATAAAATTTTTATTCTATGGGTTTGAATTTTGCATCACCCTGTATATGTTTTCCATACAACAACCAAATATACTACCTAAGAATTGCAAACATGATAAAATGGTAAGAAAATCTACACATTACAACAAAAAATTTTAAAAAATGAAGATAGTACCTGTTGTTATACATGAAGCAATATAACCCTTGCAGTCTTGATGAGACCACGTGACACTCATCCTAAGTAGAAAAAGTATGTCTTCAAACACGAATTTCTTCACTTTTCTTCTAAACTCAACTAATTGGTATATATATGTTGTTAGGCAACATCTCAACAATATAACATATGTCATTTTTATATATATTATATTGTTGTGCATTCTTCCTAACTATTGTATATTTAAGGCTATATCTCCGAAACTTCTGAATATATTTTAATGTAATAAAGCTCAAATTGAAGAGCTGTACCCTCTTCATATTCTGACTGCAAGCAGCGCCCCCTACTGTAGA
Source organism: Thermobia domestica (assembly GCF_964235325.1). NCBI lineage: Eukaryota > Metazoa > Arthropoda > Insecta > Zygentoma > Lepismatidae > Thermobia > Thermobia domestica. Next base: position 17,341 of record NW_027656204.1, on the reverse strand, counting down.
AGGAAAGTTATCTTGTGCATATCATGTTTGGTACTCTTTTATTTTTTTTACACTATATAAACGATTTTATTCCATGATATGTCTCATTGCCTCATAACAATATGGCTGACCAATGACAACCGAGGAATAAGGACATGTACCGTTCAGAACTACATACAGCGCATTCGCTAATTGGCGCACTTTCTTCATTTTTTGAAAAACAAATAAAATTTTTATACTATGGGTTTGAATTTTGCATCACCCTGTATATGTTTTCCATACAACAACCAAATATACTACCTAAGAATTGCAAACATGATAAAATGGTAAGAAAATCTACACATTACAACAAAAAATTTTAAAAAATGAAGATAGTACCTGTTGTTATACATGAAGCAATATAACCCTTGCAGTCTTGATGAGACCACGTGACACTCATCCTAAGTAGAAAAAGTATGTCTTCAAACACGAATTTCTTCACTTTTCTTCTAAACTCAACTAATTGGTATATATATGTTGTTAGGCAACATCTCAACAATATAACATATGTCATTTTTATATATATTATATTGTTGTGCATTCTTCCTAACTACTGTATATTTAAGGCTATATCTCCGAAACTTCTGAATATATTTTAATGTAATAAAGCTCAAATTGAAGAGCTGTACCCTCTTCATATTCTGACTGCAAGCAGCGCCCCCTACTGTAGAAGGAAAGTTATCTTGTGCATATCATGTTTGGTACTGTTTTATTCATTTTATACTATATAAACGATTTTATTCCATGATATGTCTCATTGCCTCATAACAATATGGCTGACCAATGACAACCGAGGAATAAGGACATGTACCGTTCAGAACTACATACAGCGCATTCGCTAATTGGCGCACTTTCTTCATTTTTTGAAAAACAAATAAAATTTTTATACTATGGGTTTGAATTTTGCATCACCCTGTATATGTTTTCCATACAACAACCAAATATACTACCTAAGAATTGCAAACATGATAAAATGGTAAGAAAATCTACACATTACAACAAAAAATTTTAAAAAATGAAGATAGTACCTGTTGTTATACATGAAGCAATATAACCCTTGCAGTCTTGATGAGACCACGTGACACTCATCCTAAGTAGAAAAAGTATGTCTTCAAACACGAATTTCTTCACTTTTCTTCTAAACTCAACTAATTGGTATATATATGTTGTTAGGCAAGATCTCAACAATATAACATATGTCATTTTTATATATATTATATTGTTGTGCATTCTTCCTAACTACTGTATATTTAAGGCTATATCTCCGAAACTTCTGAATATATTTTAATGTAATAAAGCTCAAATTGAAGAGCTGTACCCTCTTCATATTCTGACTGCAAGCAGCGCCCGCTACCGTAGAAGGAAAGTTATCTTGTGCATATCATGTTTGGTACTGTTTTATTCATTTTACACTATATAAACGATTTTATTCCATGATATGTCTCATTGCCTCATAACAATATGGCTGACCAATGACAACCGAGGAATAAGGACATGTACCGTTCAGAACTACATACAGCGCATTCGCTAATTGGCGCACTTTCTTCATTTTTTGAAAAACAAATAAAATTTTTATACTATGGGTTTGAATTTTGCATCACCCTGTATATGTTTTCCATACAACAACCAAATATACTACCTAAGAATTGCAAACATGATAAAATGGTAAGAAAATCTACACATTACAACAAAAAATTTTAAAAAATGAAGATAGTACCTGTTGTTATACATGAAGCAATATAACCCTTGCAGTCTTGATGAGACCACGTGACACTCATCCTAAGTAGAAAAAGTATGTCTTCAAACACGAATTTCTTCACTTTTCTTCTAAACTCAACTAATTGGTATATATATGTTGTTAGGCAACATCTCAACAATATAACATATGTCATTTTTATATATATTATATTGTTGTGCATTCTTCCTAACTATTGTATATTTCAGGCTATATCTCCGAAACTTCTGAATATATTTTAATGTAATAAAGCTCAAATTGAAGAGCTGTACCCTCTTCATATTCTGACTGCAAGCAGCGCCCCCTACTGTAGAAGGAAAGTTATCTTGTGCATATCATGTTTGGTATTTTATTTTTTTTACACTATATAAACGATTTTATTCCATGATATGTCTCATTGCCTCATAACAATATGGCTGACCAATGACAACCGAGGAATAAGGACATGTACCGTTCAGAACTACATACAGCGCATTCGCTAATTGGCGCACTTTCTTCATTTTTTGAAAAACAAATAAAATTTTTATACTATGGGTTTGAATTTTGCATCACCCTGTATATGTTTTCCATACAACAACCAAATATACTACCTAAGAATTGCAAACATGATAAAATGGTAAGAAAATCTACACATTACAAAAAAGAATTTTAAAAAATGAAGATAGTACCTGTTGTTATACATGAAGCAATATAACCCTTGCAGTCTTGATGAGACCACGTGACACTCATCCTAAGTAGAAAAAGTATGTCTTCAAACACGAATTTCTTCACTTTTCTTCTAAACTCAACTAATTGGTGTATATATGTTGTTAGGCAACATCTCAACAATATAACATATGTCATTTTTATATATATTATATTGTTGTGCATTCTTCCTAACTACTGTATATTTAAGGCTATATCTCCGAAACTTCTGAATATATTTTAATGTAATAAAGCTAAAATTGAAGAGCTGTACCCTCTTCATATTCTGATTGCAAGCAGCGCCCCCTACTGTAGAAGGAAAGTTATCTTGTGCATATCATGTTTGGTACTGTTTTATTCATTTTACACTATATAAACGATTTTATTCCATGATATGTCTCATTGCCTCATAACAATATGGCTGACCAATGACAACCGAGGAATAAGGACATGTACCGTTCAGAACTACATACAGCGCATTCGCTAATTGGCGCACTTTCTTCATTTTTTGAAAAACAAATAAAATTTTTATACTATGGGTTTGAATTTTGCATCACCCTGTATATGTTTTCCATACAACAACCAAATATACTACCTAAGAATTGCAAACATGATAAAATGGTAAGAAAATCTACACATTACAACAAAAAATTTTAAAAAATGAAGATAGTACCTGTTGTTATACATGAAGCAATATAACCCTTGCAGTCTTGATGAGACCACGTGACACTCATCCTAAGTAGAAAAAGTATGTCTTCAAACACGAATTTCTTCACTTTTCTTCTAAACTCAACTAATTGGTATATATATGTTGTTAGGCAACATCTCAACAATATAACATATGTCATTTTTATATATATTATATTGTTGTGCATTCTTCCTAACTACTGTATATTTAAGGCTATATCTCCGAAACTTCTGAATATATTTTAATGTAATAAAGCTCAAATTGAAGAGCTGTACCCTCTTCATATTCTGACTGCAAGCAGCGCCCGCTACCGTAGAAGGAAAGTTATCTTGTGCATATCATGTTTGGTACTGTTTTATTCATTTTACACTATATAAACGATTTTATTCCATGATATGTCTCATTGCCTCATAACAATATGGCTGACCAATGACAACCGAGGAATAAGGACATGTACCGTTCAGAACTACATACAGCGCATTCGCTAATTGGCGCACTTTCTTCATTTTTTGAAAAACAAATAAAATTTTTATACTATGGGTTTGAATTTTGCATCACCCTGTATATGTTTTCCATACAACAACCAAATATACTACCTAAGAATTGCAAACATGATAAAATGGTAAGAAAATCTACACATTACAAAAAAGAATTTTAAAAAATGAAGATAGTACCTGTTGTTATACATGAAGCAATATAACCCTTGCAGTCTTGATGAGACCACGTGACACTCATCCTAAGTAGAAAAAGTATGTCTTCAAACACGAATTTCTTCACTTTTCTTCTAAACTCAACTAATTGGTATATATATGTTGTTAGGCAACATCTCAACAATATAACATATGTCATTTTTATATATATTATATTGTTGTGCATTCTTCCTAACTATTGTATCAGGCTATATCTCCGAAACTTCTGAATATATTTTAATGTAATAAAGCTCAAATTGAAGAGCTGTACCCTCTTCATATTCTGACTGCAAGCAGCGCCCCCTACTGTAGAAGGAAAGTTATCTTGTGCATATCATGTTTGGTATTTTATTTTTTTTACACTATATAAACGATTTTATTCCATGATATGTCTCATTGCCTCATAACAATATGGCTGACCAATGACAACCGAGGAATAAGGACATGTACCGTTCAGAACTACATACAGCGCATTCGCTAATTGGCGCACTTTCTTCATTTTTTGAAAAACAAATAAAATTTTTATACTATGGGTTTGAATTTTGCATCACCCTGTATATGTTTTCCATACAACAACCAAATATACTACCTAAGAATTGCAAACATGATAAAATGGTAAGAAAATCTACACATTACAAAAAAGAATTTTAAAAAATGAAGATAGTACCTGTTGTTATACATGAAGCAATATAACCCTTGCAGTCTTGATGAGACCACGTGACACTCATCCTAAGTAGAAAAAGTATGTCTTCAAACACGAATTTCTTCACTTTTCTTCTAAACTCAACTAATTGGTATATATATGTTGTTAGGCAACATCTCAACAATATAACATATGTCATTTTTATATATATTATATTGTTGTGCATTCTTCCTAACTATTGTATATTTCAGGCTATATCTCCGAAACTTCTGAATATATTTTAATGTAATAAAGCTCAAATTGAAGAGCTGTACCCTCTTCATATTCTGACTGCAAGCAGCGCCCCCTACTGTAGAAGGAAAGTTATCTTGTGCATATCATGTTTGGTATTTTATTTTTTTTACACTATATAAACGATTTTATTCCATGATATGTCTCATTGCCTCATAACAATATGGCTGACCAATGACAACCGAGGAATAAGGACATGTACCGTTCAGAACTACATACAGCGCATTCGCTAATTGGCGCACTTTCTTCATTTTTTGAAAAACAAATAAAATTTTTATACTATGGGTTTGAATTTTGCATCACCCTGTATATGTTTTCCATACAACAACCAAATATACTACCTAAGAATTGCAAACATGATAAAATGGTAAGAAAATCTACACATTACAAAAAAGAATTTTAAAAAATGAAGATAGTACCTGTTGTTATACATGAAGCAATATAACCCTTGCAGTCTTGATGAGACCACGTGACACTCATCCTAAGTAGAAAAAGTATGTCTTCAAACACGAATTTCTTCACTTTTCTTCTAAACTCAACTAATTGGTGTATATATGTTGTTAGGCAACATCTCAACAATATAACATATGTCATTTTTATATATATTATATTGTTGTGCATTCTTCCTAACTACTGTATATTTAAGGCTATATCTCCGAAACTTCTGAATATATTTTAATGTAATAAAGCTCAAATTGAAGAGCTGTACCCTCTTCATATTCTGATTGCAAGCAGCGCCCCCTACTGTAGAAGGAAAGTTATCTTGTGCATATCATGTTTGGTACTGTTTTATTCATTTTACACTATATAAACGATTTTATTCCATGATATGTCTCATTGCCTCATAACAATATGGCTGACCAATGACAACCGAGGAATAAGGACATGTACCGTTCAGAACTACATACAGCGCATTCGCTAATTGGCGCACTTTCTTCATTTTTTGAAAAACAAATAAAATTTTTATACTATGGGTTTGAATTTTGCATCACCCTGTATATGTTTTCCATACAACAACCAAATATACTACCTAAGAATTGCAAACATGATAAAATGGTAAGAAAATCTACACATTACAACAAAAAATTTTAAAAAATGAAGATAGTACCTGTTGTTATACATGAAGCAATATAACCCTTGCAGTCTTGATGAGACCACGTGACACTCATCCTAAGTAGAAAAAGTATGTCTTCAAACACGAATTTCTTCACTTTTCTTCTAAACTCAACTAATTTGTATATATATGTTGTTAGGCAACATCTCAACAATATAACATATGTCATTTTTATATATATTATATTGTTGTGCATTCTTCCTAACTACTGTATATTTAAGGCTATATCTCCGAAACTTCTGAATATATTTTAATGTAATAAAGCTCAAATTGAAGAGCTGTACCCTCTTCATATTCTGACTGCAAGCAGCGCCCGCTACCGTAGAAGGAAAGTTATCTTGTGCATATCATGTTTGGTACTGTTTTATTCATTTTACACTATATAAACGATTTTATTCCATGATATGTCTCATTGCCTCATAACAATATGGCTGACCAATGACAACCGAGGAATAAGGACATGTACCGTTCAGAACTACATACAGCGCATTCGCTAATTGGCGCACTTTCTTCATTTTTTGAAAAACAAATAAAATTTTTATACTATGGGTTTGAATTTTGCATCACCCTGTATATGTTTTCCATACAACAACCAAATATACTACCTAAGAATTGCAAACATGATAAAATGGTAAGAAAATCTACACATTACAACAAAAAATTTTAAAAAATGAAGATAGTACCTGTTGTTATACATGAAGCAATATAACCCTTGCAGTCTTGATGAGACCACGTGACACTCATCCTAAGTAGAAAAAGTATGTCTTCAAACACGAATTTCTTCACTTTTCTTCTAAACTCAACTAATTGGTATATATATGTTGTTAGGCAACATCTCAACAATATAACATATGTCATTTTTATATATATTATATTGTTGTGCATTCTTCCTAACTATTGTATATTTCAGGCTATATCTCCGAAACTTCTGAATATATTTTAATGTAATAAAGCTCAAATTGAAGAGCTGTACCCTCTTCATATTCTGACTGCAAGCAGCGCCCCCTACTGTAGAAGGAAAGTTATCTTGTGCATATCATGTTTGGTACTCTTTTATTTTTTTTACACTATATAAACGATTTTATTCCATGATATGTCTCATTGCCTCATAACAATATGGCTGACCAATGACAACCGAGGAATAAGGACATGTACCGTTCAGAACTACATACAACGCATTCGCTAATTGGCGCACTTTCTTCATTTTTTGAAAAACAAATAAAATTTTTATACTATGGGTTTGAATTTTGCATCACCCTGTATATGTTTTCCATACAACAACCAAATATACAACCTAAGAATTGCAAACATGATAAAATGGTAAGAAAATCTACACATTACAAAAAAGAATTTTAAAAAATGAAGATAGTACCTGTTGTTATACATGAAGCAATATAACCCTTGCAGTCTTGATGAGACCACGTGACACTCATCCTAAGTAGAAAAAGTATGTCTTCAAACACGAATTTCTTCACTTTTCTTCTAAACTCAACTAATTGGTGTATATATGTTGTTAGGCAACATCTCAACAATATAACATATGTCATTTTTATATATATTGTATTGTTGTGCATTCTTCCTAACTACTGTATATTTAAGGCTATATCTCCGAAACTTCTGAATATATTTTAATGTAATAAAGCTCAAATTGAAGAGCTGTACCCTCTTCATATTCTGACTGCAAGCAGCGCCCGCTACCGTAGAAGGAAAGTTATCTTGTGCATATCATGTTTGGTACTGTTTTATTCATTTTACACTATATAAACGATTTTATTCCATGATATGTCTCATTGCCTCATAACAATATGGCTGACCAATGACAACCGAGGAATAAGGACATGTACCGTTCAGAACTACATACAGCGCATTCGCTAATTGGCGCACTTTCTTCATTTTTTGAAAAACAAATAAAATTTTTATACTATGGGTTTGAATTTTGCATCACCCTGTATATGTTTTCCATACAACAACCAAATATACTACCTAAGAATTGCAAACATGATAAAATGGTAAGAAAATCTACACATTACAACAAAAAAATTTTAAAAAATGAAGATAGTACCTGTTGTTATACATGAAGCAATATAACCCTTGCAGTCTTGATGAGACCACGTGACACTCATCCTAAGTAGAAAAAGTATGTCTTCAAACACGAATTTCTTCACTTTTCTTCTAAACTCAACTAATTGGTATATATATGTTGTTAGGCAACATCTCAACAATATAACATATGTCATTTTTATATATATTATATTGTTGTGCATTCTTCCTAACTATTGTATATTTCAGGCTATATCTCCGAAACTTCTGAATATATTTTAATGTAATAAAGCTCAAATTGAAGAGCTGTACCCTCTTCATATTCTGACTGCAAGCAGCGCCCCCTACTGTAGAAGGAAAGTTATCTTGTGCATATCATGTTTGGTATTTTATTTTTTTTACACTATATAAACGATTTTATTCCATGATATGTCTCATTGCCTCATAACAATATGGCTGACCAATGACAACCGAGGAATAAGGACATGTACCGTTCAGAACTACATAAAGCGCATTCGCTAATTGGCGCACTTTCTTCATTTTTTGAAAAACAAATAAAATTTTTATACTATGGGTTTGAATTTTGCATCACCCTGTATATGTTTTCCATACAACAACCAAATATACTACCTAAGAATTGCAAACATGATAAAATGGTAAGAAAATCTACACATTACAAAAAAGAATTTTAAAAAATGAAGATAGTACCTGTTGTTATACATGAAGCAATATAACCCTTGCAGTCTTGATGAGACCACGTGACACTCATCCTAAGTAGAAAAAGTATGTCTTCAAACACGAATTTCTTCACTTTTCTTCTAAACTCAACTAATTGGTGTATATATGTTGTTAGGCAACATCTCAACAATATAACATATGTCATTTTTATATATATTATATTGTTGTGCATTCTTCCTAACTACTGTATATTTAAGGCTATATCTCCGAAACTTCTGAATATATTTTAATGTAATAAAGCTCAAATTGAAGAGCTGTACCCTCTTCATATTCTGATTGCAAGCAGCGCCCCCTACTGTAGAAGGAAAGTTATCTTGTGCATATCATGTTTGGTACTGTTTTATTCATTTTACACTATATAAACGATTTTATTCCATGATATGTCTCATTGCCTCATAACAATATGGCTGACCAATGACAACCGAGGAATAAGGACATGTACCGTTCAGAACTACATACAGCGCATTCGCTAATTGGCGCACTTTCTTCATTTTTTGAAAAACAAATAAAATTTTTATACTATGGGTTTGAATTTTGCATCACGTGTATATGTTTTCCATACAACAACCAAATATACTACCTAAGAATTGCAAACATGATAAAATGGTAAGAAAATCTACACATTACAACAAAAAATTTTAAAAAATGAAGATAGTACCTGTTGTTATACATGAAGCAATATAACCCTTGCAGTCTTGATGAGACCACGTGACACTCATCCTAAGTAGAAAAAGTATGTCTTCAAACACGAATTTCTTCACTTTTCTTCTAAACTCAACTAATTTGTATATATATGTTGTTAGGCAACATCTCAACAATATAACATATGTCATTTTTATATATATTATATTGTTGTGCATTCTTCCTAACTACTGTATATTTAAGGCTATATCTCCGAAACTTCTGAATATATTTTAATGTAATAAAGCTCAAATTGAAGAGCTGTACCCTCTTCATATTCTGACTGCAAGCAGCGCCCGCTACCGTAGAAGGAAAGTTATCTTGTGCATATCATGTTTGGTACTGTTTTATTCATTTTACACTATATAAACGATTTTATTCCATGATATGTCTCATTGCCTCATAACAATATGGCTGACCAATGACAACCGAGGAATAAGGACATGTACCGTTCAGAACTACATACAGCGCATTCGCTAATTGGCGCACTTTCTTCATTTTTTGAAAAACAAATAAAATTTTTATACTATGGGTTTGAATTTTGCATCACCCTGTATATGTTTTCCATACAACAACCAAATATACTACCTAAGAATTGCAAACATGATAAAATGGTAAGAAAATCTACACATTACAAAAAAGAATTTTAAAAAATGAAGATAGTACCTGTTGTTATACATGAAGCAATATAACCCTTGCAGTCTTGATGAGACCACGTGACACTCATCCTAAGTAGAAAAAGTATGTCTTCAAACACGAATTTCTTCACTTTTCTTCTAAACTCAACTAATTGGTGTATATATGTTGTTAGGCAACATCTCAACAATATAACATATGTCATTTTTATATATATTGTATTGTTGTGCATTCTTCCTAACTACTGTATATTTAAGGCTATATCTCCGAAACTTCTGAATATATTTTAATGTAATAAAGCTCAAATTGAAGAGCTGTACCCTCTTCATACTCTGACTGCAAGCAGCGCCCCCTACTGTAGAAGGAAAGTTATCTTGTGCATATCATGTTTGGTACTCTTTTATTCATTTTACACTATATAAACGATTTTATTCCATGATATGTCTCATTGCCTCATAACAATATGGCTGACCAATGACAACCGAGGAATAAGGACATGTACCGTTCAGAACTACATACAGCGCATTCGCTAATTGGCGCACTTTCTTCATTTTTTGAAAAACAAATAAAATTTTTATACTATGGGTTTGAATTTTGCATCACCCTGTATATGTTTTCAATACAACAACCAAATATACTACCTAAGAATTGCAAACATGATAAAATGGTAAGAAAATCTACACATTACAACAAAAAATTTTAAAAAATGAAGATAGTACCTGTTGTTATACATGAAGCAATATAACCCTTGCAGTCTTGATGAGACCACGTGACACTCATCCTAAGTAGAAAAAGTATGTCTTCAAACACGAATTTCTTCACTTTTCTTCTAAACTCAACTAATTGGTATATATACGTTGTTAGGCAACATCTCAACAATATAACATATGTCATTTTTATATATATTATATTGTTGTGCATTCTTCCTAACTACTGTATATTTAAGGCTATATCTCCGAAACTTCTGAATATATTTTAATGAAATAAAGCTCAAATTGAAGAGCTGTACCCTCTTCATATTCTGACTGCAAGCACCGCCCCCTACTGTAGAAGGAAAGTTATCTTGTGCATATCATGTTTGGTACTCTTTTATTCATTTTACACTATATAAACGATTTTATTCCATGATATGTCTCATTGCCTCATAACAATATGGCTGACCAATGACAACCGAGGAATAAGGACATGTACCGTTCAGAACTACATACAGCGCATTCGCTAATTGGCGCACTTTCTTCATTTTTTGAAATACAAATAAAATTTTTATTCTATGGGTTTGAATTTTGCATCACCCTGTATATGTTTTCCATACAACAACCAAATATACTACCTAAGAATTGCAAACATGATAAAATGGTAAGAAAATCTACACATTACAACAAAAAATTTTAAAAAATGAAGATAGTACCTGTTGTTATACATGAAGCAATATAACCCTTGCAGTCTTGATGAGACCACGTGACACTCATCCTAAGTAGAAAAAGTATGTCTTCAAACACGAATTTCTTCACTTTTCTTCTAAACTCAACTAATTGGTATATATATGTTGTTAGGCAACATCTCAACAATATAACATATGTCATTTTTATATATATTATATTGTTGTGCATTCTTCCTAACTATTGTATATTTAAGGCTATATCTCCGAAACTTCTGAATATATTTTAATGAAATAAAGCTCAAATTGAAGAGCTGTACCCTCTTCATATTCTGACTGCAAGCAGCGCCCCCTACTGTAGAAGGAAAGTTATCTTGTGCATATCATGTTTGGTACTCTTTTATTTTTTTTACACTATATAAACGATTTTATTCCATGATATGTCTCATTGCCTCATAACAATATGGCTGACCAATGACAACCGAGGAATAAGGACATGTACCGTTCAGAACTACATACAGCGCATTCGCTAATTGGCGCACTTTCTTCATTTTTTGAAAAACAAATAAAATTTTTATACTATGGGTTTGAATTTTGCATCACCCTGTATATGTTTTCCATACAACAACCAAATATACTACCTAAGAATTGCAAACATGATAAAATGGTAAGAAAATCTACACATTACAACAAAAAATTTTAAAAAATGAAGATAGTACCTGTTGTTATACATGAAGCAATATAACCCTTGCAGTCTTGATGAGACCACGTGACACTCATCCTAAGTAGAAAAAGTATGTCTTCAAACACGAATTTCTTCACTTTTCTTCTAAACTCAACTAATTGGTATATATACGTTGTTAGGCAACATCTCAACAATATAACATATGTCATTTTTATATATATTATATTGTTGTGCATTCTTCCTAACTACTGTATATTTAAGGCTATATCTCCGAAACTTCTAAATATATTTTAATGAAATAAAGCTCAAATTGAAGAGCTGTACCCTCTTCATATTCTGACTGCAAGCACCGCCCCCTACTGTAGAAGGAAAGTTATCTTGTGCATATCATGTTTGGTACTCTTTTATTCATTTTACACTATATAAACGATTTTATTCCATGATATGTCTCATTGCCTCATAACAATATGGCTGACCAATGACAACCGAGGAATAAGGACATGTACCGTTCAGAACTACATACAGCGCATTCGCTAATTGGCGCACTTTCTTCATTTTTTGAAATACAAATAAAATTTTTATTCTATGGGTTTGAATTTTGCATCACCCTGTATATGTTTTCCATACAACAACCAAATATACTACCTAAGAATTGCAAACATGATAAAATGGTAAGAAAATCTACACATTACAACAAAAAATTTTAAAAAATGAAGATAGTACCTGTTGTTATACATGAAGCAATATAACCCTTGCAGTCTTGATGAGACCACGTGACACTCATCCTAAGTAGAAAAAGTATGTCTTCAAACACGAATTTCTTCACTTTTCTTCTAAACTCAACTAATTGGTATATATACGTTGTTAGGCAACATCTCAACAATATAACATATGTCATTTTTATATATATTATATTGTTGTGCATTCTTCCTAACTACTGTATATTTAAGGCTATATCTCCGAAACTTCTGAATATATTTTAATGAAATAAAGCTCAAATTGAAGAGCTGTACCCTCTTCATATTCTGACTGCAAGCACCGCCCCCTACTGTAGAAGGAAAGTTATCTTGTGCATATCATGTTTGGTACTCTTTTATTCATTTTACACTATATAAACGATTTTATTCCATGATATGTCTCATTGCCTCATAACAATATGGCTGACCAATGACAACCGAGGAATAAGGACATGTACCGTTCAGAACTACATACAGCGCATTCGCTAATTGGCGCACTTTCTTCATTTTTTGAAATACAAATAAAATTTTTATTCTATGGGTTTGAATTTTGCATCACCCTGTATATGTTTTCCATACAACAACCAAATATACTACCTAAGAATTGCAAACATGATAAAATGGTAAGAAAATCTACACATTACAACAAATAATTTTAAAAAATGAAGATAGTACCTGTTGTTATACATGAAGCAATATAACCCTTGCAGTCTTGATGAGACCACGTGACACTCATCCTAAGTAGAAAAAGTATGTCTTCAAACACGAATTTCTTCACTTTTCTTCTAAACTCAACTAATTGGTATATATATGTTGTTAGGCAACATCTCAACAATATAACATATGTCATTTTTATATATATTATATTGTTGTGCATTCTTCCTAACTATTGTATATTTAAGGCTATATCTCCGAAACTTCTGAATATATTTTAATGAAATAAAGCTCAAATTGAAGAGCTGTACCCTCTTCATATTCTGACTGCAAGCAGCGCCCCCTACTGTAGAAGGAAAGTTATCTTGTGCATATCATGTTTGGTACTCTTTTATTTTTTTTACACTATATAAACGATTTTATTCCATGATATGTCTCATTGCCTCATAACAATATGGCTGACCAATGACAACCGAGGAATAAGGACATGTACCGTTCAGAACTACATACAACGCATTCGCTAATTGGCGCACTTTCTTCATTTTTTGAAAAACAAATAAAATTTTTATACTATGGGTTTGAATTTTGCATCACCCTGTATATGTTTTCCATACAACAACCAAATATACTACCTAAGAATTGCAAACATGATAAAATGGTAAGAAAATCTACACATTACAAAAAAGAATTTTAAAAAATGAAGATAGTACCTGTTGTTATACATGAAGCAATATAACCCTTGCAGTCTTGATGAGACCACGTGACACTCATCCTAAGTAGAAAAAGTATGTCTTCAAACACGAATTTCTTCACTTTTCTTCTAAACTCAACTAATTGGTGTATATATGTTGTTAGGCAACATCTCAACAATATAACATATGTCATTTTTATATATATTGTATTGTTGTGCATTCTTCCTAACTACTGTATATTTAAGGCTATATCTCCGAAACTTCTGAATATATTTTAATGTAATAAAGCTCAAATTGAAGAGCTGTACCCTCTTCATATTCTGACTGCAAGCAGCGCCCCCTACTGTAGAAGGAAAGTTATCTTGTGCATATCATGTTTGGTACTCTTTTATTCATTTTACACTATATAAACGATTTTATTCCATGATATGTCTCATTGCCTCATAACAATATGGCTGACCAATGACAACCGAGGAATAAGGACATGTACCGTTCAGAACTACATACAGCGCATTCGCTAATTGGCGCACTTTCTTCATTTTTTGAAAAACAAATAAAATTTTTATGCTATGGGTTTGAATTTTGCATCACCCTGTATATGTTTTCAATACAACAACCAAATATACTACCTAAGAATTGCAAACATGATAAAATGGTAAGAAAATCTACACATTACAACAAAAAATTTTAAAAAATGAAGATAGTACCTGTTGTTATACATGAAGCAATATAACCCTTGCAGTCTTGATGAGACCACGTGACACTCATCCTAAGTAGAAAAAGTATGTCTTCAAACACGAATTTCTTCACTTTTCTTCTAAACTCAACTAATTGGTATATATACGTTGTTAGGCAACATCTCAACAATATAACATATGTCATTTTTATATATATTATATTGTTGTGCATTCTTCCTAACTACTGTATATTTAAGGCTATATCTCCGAAACTTCTGAATATATTTTAATGAAATAAAGCTCAAATTGAAGAGCTGTACCCTCTTCATATTCTGACTGCAAGCACCGCCCCCTACTGTAGAAGGAAAGTTATCTTGTGCATATCATGTTTGGTACTCTTTTATTCATTTTACACTATATAAACGATTTTATTCCATGATATGTCTCATTGCCTCATAACAATATGGCTGACCAATGACAACCGAGGAATAAGGACATGTACCGTTCAGAACTACATACAGCGCATTCGCTAATTGGCGCACTTTCTTCATTTTTTGAAATACAAATAAAATTTTTATTCTATGGGTTTGAATTTTGCATCACCCTGTATATGTTTTCCATACAACAACCAAATATACTACCTAAGAATTGCAAACATGATAAAATGGTAAGAAAATCTACACATTACAACAAATAATTTTAAAAAATGAAGATAGTACCTGTTGTTATACATGAAGCAATATAACCCTTGCAGTCTTGATGAGACCACGTGACACTCATCCTAAGTAGAAAAAGTATGTCTTCAAACACGAATTTCTTCACTTTTCTTCTAAACTCAACTAATTGGTATATATATGTTGTTAGGCAACATCTCAACAATATAACATATGTCATTTTTATATATATTATATTGTTGTGCATTCTTCCTAACTATTGTATATTTAAGGCTATATCTCCGAAACTTCTGAATATATTTTAATGAAATAAAGCTCAAATTGAAGAGCTGTACCCTCTTCATATTCTGACTGCAAGCAGCGCCCCCTACTGTAGAAGGAAAGTTATCTTGTGCATATCATGTTTGGTACTCTTTTATTTTTTTTACACTATATAAACGATTTTATTCCATGATATGTCTCATTGCCTCATAACAATATGGCTGACCAATGACAACCGAGGAATAAGGACATGTACCGTTCAGAACTACATACAACGCATTCGCTAATTGGCGCACTTTCTTCATTTTTTGAAAAACAAATAAAATTTTTATACTATGGGTTTGAATTTTGCATCACCCTGTATATGTTTTCCATACAACAACCAAATATACTACCTAAGAATTGCAAACATGATAAAATGGTAAGAAAATCTACACATTACAAAAAAGAATTTTAAAAATGAAGATAGTACCTGTTGTTATACATGAAGCAATATAACCCTTGCAGTCTTGATGAGACCACGTGACACTCATCCTAAGTAGAAAAAGTATGTCTTCAAAACACGAATTTCTTCACTTTTCTTCTAAACTCAACTAATTGGTGTATATATGTTGTTAGGCAACATCTCAACAATATAACATATGTCATTTTTATATATATTGTATTGTTGTGCATTCTTCCTAACTACTGTATATTTAAGGCTATATCTCCGAAACTTCTGAATATATTTTAATGTAATAAAGCTCAAATTGAAGAGCTGTACCCTCTTCATATTCTGACTGCAAGCAGCGCCCCCTACTGTAGAAGGAAAGTTATCTTGTGCATATCATGTTTGGTACTCTTTTATTCATTTTACACTATATAAACGATTTTATTCCATGATATGTCTCATTGCCTCATAACAATATGGCTGACCAATGACAACCGAGGAATAAGGACATGTACCGTTCAGAACTACATACAGCGCATTCGCTAATTGGCGCACTTTCTTCATTTTTTGAAAAACAAATAAAATTTTTATGCTATGGGTTTGAATTTTGCATCACCCTGTATATGTTTTCAATACAACAACCAAATATACTACCTAAGAATTGCAAACATGATAAAATGGTAAGAAATCTACACATTACAACAAAAAATTTTAAAAAATGAAGATAGTACCTGTTGTTATACATGAAGCAATATAACCCTTGCAGTCTTGATGAGACCACGTGACACTCATCCTAAGTAGAAAAAGTATGTCTTCAAACACGAATTTCTTCACTTTTCTTCTAAACTCAACTAATTGGTATATATACGTTGTTAGGCAACATCTCAACAATATAACATATGTCATTTTTATATATATTATATTGTTGTGCATTCTTCCTAACTACTGTATATTTAAGGCTATATCTCCGAAACTTCTGAATATATTTTAATGAAATAAAGCTCAAATTGAAGAGCTGTACCCTCTTCATATTCTGACTGCAAGCACCGCCCCCTACTGTAGAAGGAAAGTTATCTTGTGCATATCATGTTTGGTACTCTTTTATTCATTTTACACTATATAAACGATTTTATTCCATGATATGTCTCATTGCCTCATAACAATATGGCTGACCAATGACAACCGAGGAATAAGGA